>NC_140971.1:51780678-51908178 GCF_056783735.1 Eptatretus burgeri
ATTACCCATCCAGCTTTGCAGATGCAATTGTTCCCAACTGATTTGGCATTCTTTTTTTGTTGCAGTATGGAACGGAAATTCTTCAAAGCAGGCTCAAGATTCCAGCTCGTACATTTATTTTCTCCGAGAAAGACTGTTTGTTATAGCAGAGCTTTGGTCTCTCATCAACGTCCAGGCCCCGCACACCCTGGCTTGTTGAATGAGCAGTGTCTGCGGAAAACCTTCGAAAGAAAAATGTGTCTGGGGAGTGCTGACTGACACAATAACCTGCTCCACACGTCCTTCAGCATTATTCCTGTGTTGCGGAGCTGTGCAATTTCGACACCTTTTCTCCATTCTCAAAGCTACCCCATATATATATATATATATATATATATATATATATATATATATATATATATATATATATATATATATATATAAATATATAATATTTCCATTCTCTGAGCCCGTTTTGCTAGTGTAGATGATTGAGGATCACTAACATTTTCAAGCAATGTACTACAAGGTAAAGGTTTTTCATTTTATTATTCCCTCGTTGTGCTTCCGAGCTGTAAGCCTAATAAATGTCTCATTGATGCAGTGAATCAATGCCTCAGAAAGCCCTTAGCTTCTCAGCATGCTATAGAATGAAGCATTGTTGGCTTAAACTGTGAAAATATTTCGTGCATTTTTGCCATCAATGGCTACTTGTCAGTTTCATCACGTACTGCAAGGGTCTCATTTCATCTCACCCAATTTTATTTGATTTCTTTTGCGCAATTCCCCCTCTTCTTTCGATGTTAGTTTCTTCTTCATCCCCATTATAATCGGGGGCACAGAATATCATGGAGCAATTGTATTAAAAAAAAAATTTCGACGATTCAAAACTATAGGTGTCGGAACACTGACGATTAGTGCAGAACTTATGATCTGGAATTGCAAGGTACGACCTTTAATTCAGGGTACATTGTCAAAGGTGAGATTTACATTGCCCAACATTCCATGTCTGCCCAAACACATCAATGTCGAGATCGATCTCCGGTATATATGTCCTTATCGCCGTGTTGCACTTCATATGGAATTATGTTGGTGTTAAGTGCTGCTTCAATTTGTGCTCAATAACACCATTTGTGCACTCTGTATTGCAGTTCTCCAAGTCACAAATTATGCTTTCCATAAACACCTGTTCATACCTCGATGTACCCACATCACAGACAAGTGGCAATGACCTAGATATGCTTGCGGATTGGATCACATTGCATGTAATGATATACCTTTTGATGTTCTTATAAGGGCACAGATGTGGCTGAAAAAGAGAAAGGTTCTTTTGAAAGAGATCCACACTGTATAATCTGTTTGCATAGAAACGAAGCCAGGATGAAAAGCGAGGGGGTGAAAGGAAATGTGATGCCCAGTCTAATTTCAACCGTGGCACTGCAGTTTCATTCAACAATCCAAGGAGACATACTGTAAGTTAGTGCAGAGAGTGAACCGTCTATTAGAGCAAAAAGGTGTGGACTTTCCCACCATTATGCAGATATTTCCCCTGCAATGGATCATATGATGCACCTCCCTCCAATCTGCATTTTTCGCCATTCAAGATTGGGATCATGCCACATAGATTCGATGCGGATTGCGAGCATTTCTCGATGTACTCTCACCTTTAATGTTTTCCTTTCTTTATGACCAATTTTACTTCAGCCTAGTTGCTCATGTTCTGATTGAAATGGTTACGACTGCAAGCAATTTCAAGTCTTGCGAATATAATAAGCCCTCGGAATTCTGGAGCAGTGAGAGCACATTGCCTTGCATACTAAGTGTGGAAACCCACCCTTCACCCCTCCATGCCCGGCGTTGCATTATTTATTTATGCTAAACGCTGCTGAAGAAACACAATAATGTAAGTGTTTTCTTGCTGTGAATGTCATCAGCATAGGCTCAAGTGAATCTTCTCTTACCAGATGTTCGTTTTCTTGAATACTCTTTGTGACCTGCAGTCTTCTTTTGCACATGCATTCAAAACATCCTTTCCATATCATTTCACCCATCACTTTGCATACATTTTAGCCGATAATTTTGCACATATTTTTGAACACTTTTTGTACATTTTGACACATTTTATCAAGTCATTTTGATATATTTTAATATACTTTTCAGCACATCTTTGGACATTTTCACATTATTTGGCAATCATTTTAACACGTCTTTTCGACACACCTTGCATGTTTTCGACACCATATAATAACATATTTTTTCTAATATCTTCAAACTTTCAGCATAAGTTGTGGCATCTTTTAATACGTTGCACACATCTGTAGGCCTCCGCTGACAAAGTAGCCGGAGACATATGTTTTCGAGTTGGCCATCCGCCCGCGTAAATATAGTAAATACGTATGTCCATGCTAATTTTCTCTGTTTTCTCTGCAATTGTTTATCCAAATGACACAAAATTTTCACCATAGGTGGACTACTCATGTATAATGTTATAATTTTAATTATGATGTCATAGGTAAAGTGGTGTGGCAGCCATGTTGGAAAAATAGAAAACCTTTGGACATCCATCTCCGAAAACGCTCCATGGAAAAAAATTGAAACTTGGCACATGTGACATACTCCCCATGGGAAACGTCTGAATTTTGTTGATGATGTCATAGGTGGCTTTGGTATGACGTCATAATGGCATACCTCGAGCACTTTATCCAATAGTATGTAAATTTTAGAGGGCCATATTGGGCTAAATTGTATGTGGGAAAAAATTGATGATGTCATTGGTCATGTGGGTTGGCAGCCATATTTTTAAACATAAGAACCATCAAAAAGCTTCTTCTCTGAAATGGCTAAACAGATCGAGGTGAAACTTTAAGGCCCGGTCACACCTTGACGTTTTAGCCAACGTATGCTGATTTTTTATTTTTTTTTCTAAAACGCTGGCACACGTTGAATACGTTATGGGTAAGTTTTGATATCATTGAGAGCACGCTGAAAAACACTGCCATACGTCGTTGTACGCTGGCTTTAAACGTTGTACTTTTTGGTTGTCCTCAAATTTTTTCATGCTTGAAATTTCACGACGTATGCCGGCGTATGACTCACACATTCCACTACGCTGGCCACAAGTTGTATGCACGGTCTGCGATCGTTGACAGACGTCAACACATGCTACTTGTAAGTTAATCATAAGTTGAGACATGCCGAGGTAATGTTTAGTGTACCCGAAACTTATTTCTAACCTATGATTAACGTGTTGTTGGCACATTACGCGCTCGTTGCCACACATCGACAGACGTTACTTTTAAGTTACTCATAGGCTGAAAGACGTCAGTATAATGGATCGTCCTTGCGTCAGCGTCCACGGCCACGGCCAGGACACTTATTTGCAGCATTCTTCAAACTTTTCTTCGGCATGACGAGGATGTTCACACTTCGATGTCTAGCTTGGCTATGATTCCAATTGTCCATCAGCAGCGTCTATTTAAAATAGTCGAGTTTGAGCGTTTTAACACGTTCAGAAGAAACGCTTCAAATTTCAAAACCCCAGCGTCAAAAAACAAAGGCGAGTGACAGCAATTTAAATCGTTCATTGTGAACAATGAAAATAGCTGAGTGGTTCTGTTTAAAAGTCGTTGAGTGTAAAAGAAATCCAATTGTTGAGCGCAAGCGTCTACTTTCAATAGTGGAGATGCAGTCATTTAAATCGTTGAGTGGCAGCCTATGAATAGCAAACCCTACGTCACCGGCAAAGATAAACTGCCGCACGATATGGATAAGTTAGGCCATCGTTGGGCATAGTTTGTGAACGCCGGCTTCACGATAATTATTCGTTGGTATATCGTATCTATAAGTAATCAAAGCGCTCTATGCACATTATTAGTTCATTGTGCATTTGTCCAACGCATTATGAATAGACCTAAATCGTAAAAACAAGCTATAGCTCATTGTTGAAAAAGCCCCATAAAATAATAGCCACGAAGAACTTCGAACAATGGTGAAAAGATGTCTCCTACCCGTGGACACGCGGACGCAAGGACGATCCATCATAACCCACACCCTCCCCCTCACACTCACCTACTACTGCCAACATGTACAAACTACTACTAATACTAATACTGATACTGATACTTTTACTGCTGACATGGACATCGACTCAAAAAGGAATCGAAAACACTGTTGGGTTCCCCTTTTATGAGCAGCATTTTAATATACCAATTCCCAAAACCGCTGGGAACACGTCTTTATATGGCAGTTGTAAGCTAGAAACATGTTCATTTATTTTTTTTTTGTCGACCGGAAGACGTCGTTGGAATACGTCTACATACGTCGATGTGTGTTGGGACTACGTAAAGAATTGGTTCAAAGCACGTCAAACATAAGTTAGGAATAAGTTTCGCGTAAAAAAGACATTACCGCGACGTGTTTCGACTTATGAGTAGCTTATAAGTAGCCTTTGTGGACGTGTGTAAGCGTCCACATATCGTGTGTAAAACTTATTCCCATCGCATGCGGAACATGTGTCATATGCCGAGTAAGTCCAAAAAATTTTGAACATGTTTAAAATTTATTGACGTACTCTACTTACTACGACATATGATAGCATACTTTAGCGTTCTACTCATGTATACCAAACTTACTCATAACGTATTTGACGTGCCCCAACGTTTTAGACACATTTTTCTTAGGTCGGCAAAAGCTGGCAAGATCGCCAAGGTGTGACCGCGATGTTGTCACTTCCATTTCTACGGCAGTTATGATTCGAATCATTGTGCGTCAGCCTTTTAATAGGATACGTCACGACATCGTCGGCGATACGTGCAACGCGCTATGCCTAAGTTAGACTATCGTTGGGCATAGGTTGTGTAGGCCGACAACAGGTTCAGCATTCGTTGGTATAAGTTATCTATAACACAACGAAACGTTCTGTGTCCGTTACCAATGCGTTATACATAAGACCAAGTCGCTATGAATACGTCCGAATCTTTAAAAAAAAAAACATCAAAAGTTCAACGTAAGCCAGCGTTTTACATAAATTTTAATACGTTGCCATCGCTGGCTAAAACGTCAAGGTGTGACCGGGCCTTTGCAGGTATAATTGCCTATCCATGAGGAACAAAATGTTCTCCATATATGATGTGCTAGGTCACATCCTTTGGCAGCTATGATTTTTTGAAAAATACACTTTAAAAAATCTTCTTCTCCAGAATGGTTGAGAGACCGATGGGAAACTTCATGTGCATGTTCTCTAAGTCTTGGGGATATCAGAGTGTTCAGGAATAATTAATAAGTCACATGGTTTGGCACAGATGTTGGAGTGAACAAAACTATTTAAAAAAATTATTTCTCTTGAACCACTTCATCAATTGACATGAAACATCACAGTTATGTTCTGGTAGTCATGTGAATATATTTTTTGAAATTTCAACCACATCAGACGCATGGTCTGGCAGCCAGAATTATTTAATATTTTTAATCTGGATTCAGCGATTTAAATCAAACTTGGCACAAGTATATATAATGATGTAATAATGTTGGCAGAAGCATATCTGGTGATGCTGTGACGTTGAAGAGTACCATTCTAGTTTCCACATAAGCTCACACGTTTTTAAACATTTTTTTGAACATCATTTTCCACATTTATTGTCATTTTATCACATCTTTTGCATACATTTTGGCACTTTTTTGCTCATTTTGGACATTTCAGCACACCATTTTTGCACATTTTAACAAATTTAATGGACCACATTTTCAGTACATCAAAGCACATCCTTTGGACATTTTTCAACACCATATTTGTTTTTTTTAACATGACTTTTTGCACCTATGTTATGACATCTGAGTACATCTTGTTGCACATTTTTGCACATATTACAATGTCTATTCAAAATACATTTTAAAATGTACATTCCCTTTTTTACATACAATTCGCATGTCTTTTAAATATATTTTAACATTTTTACTGCACACCATATTTTCACATCTTTTTTCGTATTGCATTGCAGAACGTTTCAACATTGAAATACATCTTTTGGACATTTTTCGAATCGATATTTGCACATTTTAGCACATCTTTTGCATATTTTCAACACCATATTTGCAAATATATTAGCACATCTTTTCCACATATTGTATTTGGAAATTTCAGCAAAACATTTTGCTTATGTTTTCGCATATCTTATCTCTGACATTATACTACATTTTCCTTTTACCACAAATTCCTTTTATCAATTTGTAGGTCAAAAGACTGTCGAGAAAAGGGAAACATTACTGACAGCCAATTTGACTATAGTACAAAAATTAAATTTATAAATTACCAGCAACCATTCAACAAGTGAATATAATTGGGAATACATGAATATAATTATTTTTCTTTCATACCCCCCCTCTTTTTCCCCCCATCAGGAAAAATTTGACACACATGTAATTAAAAACATATATCACACATGATCACCATACCCCATTCCTAAAGGAGAAAAGATATCCCTTACACAAGTTGAAACAATAATGGCAGCGTGTGCTCATAGGAGAAGAATGCTGGATGACGACTATTTAAATAGTGTCTCAGCCAGGTTAGTGAGTGTGTTTCTATTTAATTAATGGCTTATTCGTGAGCAAGTATCAGGGTGTAGATAGAGCAGCACCCAATGGGAAACACAGTGCAGGCACTCCTGGAGCTGCAGAGAAGGTATATCTTGGCAGGTACGAGCTTGGGCCCGACACTGGGTTGCAGAGGACATTGGGTTGAAGGAGACAAAGAGGGCTCGAGATGTGACCAAGAGATCCCAGCCCCAGCAGAGTTTGGGGCAAAATAGCAGCAGCTCGTGCAATCAGGTTTGATTCACCAAATGAGCTATGCACGTTGGAGGCAGCTGTGATGGCTCCATGAGCCCCACCCGCACCAATAAACACACGTTGCAAATGACTCACCATACAGACCCCCAGGGTCCTCGCTGTGCATTGTGCAACCATGGCAAGTTCACAATGTATCTGCAGAGCAGCATCTTGTGAGTGTGGTAAGGGTCGTTCCCCAAGGCAGGCACCATGCAACGGTGAGGTCAAGTATTTGCCTTTCCGGGGTTTGACTTGTCCAACCTTCTGTCCAGTGGGTTTTTTTTTTTTTCAAACATGCTTATCTTATCTCATCAGGAAGGGGGTTGTGTCATGATCAGGTGTTGAATGCCTAATCAACCAAATCTGGGTTCTTCCCATCGTCCAATCTTTTAGTGGAAGCTCTTCCAAAGCTGCATTAGACGAAATCAACTGCTCTCAACAAATCCAAAACAAATTTTGTCCACCATCCTCCAAAGATCCCTTTTAGTCAATAATAATATATCCAGCATCTGTACAATATTTATGAAAATTAGCTTCTTCTTCTTCAATTTTCATTCACAAGAAGTTCCAAAGCAGCTGCCATTTTTCATTTATTTAACCTAATTTAGCACTTATGTACTGAGTGAGGAAAGATGGTCAAGTCAGTGTTAGAAATACCTCAACTTACTGAAGTAAACATACAAGAAGTACCACTTCATCAAAAATCACGCACCTGTCCAATTAATCAGGAAACAAATAAAATGGGTTTATTTTAATTGTGTCATTACACGGATTTTCAAAAATATAATTCTTACACTCTGACCTACTTAACATTTATTTCACATGCTAATGCCTTCTGTACTAGGCATGATTCGAGTTTATCTTTTTTTCTTTTTTTTGACCAAATATGGAGGTATTTTACTTAAATTACAGTTAGGCCAGGACCAGCTTTTAATCAGTGAGAGCAATACAATTACAAGACGTGGTACAATTCCTAATTCCATTTATTGATTTCACAATTTCTGGATGGTCTAGCCATTCTTTCACCATTCTGCATTATGGTTAATATAAATACCATACTGATTTCCCTCATATATTGATTTTCCCTTACAGTTAACTTATTTTTCCTAATATATAATAACCAATGGTGTACCTTACTGTGATATAACCGATTATTCTGGTTTTAAATTATACTGCTGTTCCAAGAGTGCAGACACGATGAGACTTATATGATAAAGGTTTCTCAATTTGTAATTCCAAAACAAAACTTGTTATTAAACTGAATACCGGGTGACTGGCAGGCTGCCAAAATCGATCAAGCACAAAACGAGGTTGTGTAAAAATTATTTCATAAACCTTCACCTGATAACAAATCTAAATTCAAACAATTTCAAAACAAACTTAATCTGTTGACTACAAATCAATACAAAAGGAATCTAGTCTATAATCAACCCATTAATTACAACCAAAAGAAGCATGATGGTTCAAATGCCATTATGGAATGTAATGGAGAAAGACACAATGAACACAAAAATCTTGTACCTCCAGTGCTCTCAATGAGTTATTTTTTTATTTTTTATTTTATGAGTTGAGTCTGAAAGTACTTAACTAAGTTACCATACACACCTTCCACTAGTTACCAACTGTTCCCCATGTTTATGCATATGACAACAAGCCCGGTGCATGCAAACATTATCACGAGTATCACTTGTTGGTCCTATTGAGCATAAGAGTATCCCCGTCAATACCATACAAGTCAAAGCACACTGGTAATTCAAAGAAAGTTTGCACATTATTACATTAATTAACTGGAGTAATTAGAGTAATGAAACAAAAGTAGCATGGATATCATTGCAGGCACAGGGCGATCCTTTTGGAAGTCTTTCTCAGGCCTCCCAGCTTTGCGAACTCCCCCATCATGAGAGTGGGGTTCACGTTGCTTGGCCTTGATGTTTTACAGCAGTGCGAATTGCCGAGGTGCATAATAGTGCAGCAGATAACTGCAAAATACCCCGAGAATACTTCGGTTTGTGATGCAAGCATGAAATTTGGCGCAAATACTCTCTTTGGTCTACTGTGTTAAAAATGGCGCTGGCCACGAAAAAAAACAAAGATGGCGACCGTTTTCCAAGATGGCAGCCATCCAAATGGAAAAGTATTATTCCTAAAGCAAGTATTTGGATTAAAGACAATATTTTGAGCGTATACCTACGTTTTAGGGGTCAAAGAATCCAATAGAAATGTCGTCTGGGCTCGAGTATATAATCAAATTGTCAAAGCAAAGATGGCGTCCAAGATGGCCACCATGAAATCTATAAATCCTAATATTTCAGGAACTGTGCTGAAGATATTTTCTTATTTTCATCAGAATATCTTATGATACAAGCATGAAATTTAACATAAATGATCTCTAGCTCCAAGGATCACTCTTTATGCAAAAATATTGCTCCTGCTGAAAATGAAAATGGCTGCCATTTTCACGATGGCTGCTAAGCCGTATCTCCAGAAAAATCAAGCTGGTAATAATCATTTTTCATTTCACAAAATATAGTGGTAAAAAACTTTTATTTCTGATTTATTGCATAAATGTTCACTTGTATGTCATATATTGCAAAATTACCTGTCACAACAAAGATGGCGTCCAAGATGGCCGCCGTAAAACTTAAAAATATCTCATCAATGAATAAACATAGAAATACTAAGTACGATAAGTCCGCAAATAGGTAATAAAGATAATGGATTTCATTAGAATTATTAGTTATTTTGTCAGATTACATTTTAGAGGGTGGAGGAAAGCTTAGCATTATTATAATAGAGTGATGTCAGCGCACAACCAGGGCACACTGGTGACGTCGCTGCTGTGTAACTCAGCATGGGGTTCAGTGTCAGCTGATCCAGCTTTACGAATACTGTAGTAATAGACTAGTAGTTGTAGTATAGTTTAGTTTAGTGTCCCAAATGCTGTCTAACAGCCCCATATCCAGTATCTAGTAAACAGTAGTTTGTAGTTACTAGATTTAGTTAGATAGCCGCGCCTGAATTGACAGGGTGTGCCAGCGCGGGAGAGCCGAGAGCGGGAGGGTAAGGGGCTTATACATGACTTGCTCATGTAGTTACCGAATGGTGTACAGATCACACAGGACTTAAATGACACTGGATGAATGATCGGGCTAGGTGTAGGTCACCCGAACCTAGTCATATCCCATACAGGAATGTGCGTTGATTAAGGTAGTAAAAGGATAAACCCTCGGCCTTAATCAAAAATAGCATAACCCGCGCTCTGCGCGACATGTTGGAGTGGGTGTGTTTGAGAAAGGAACTGATGCAGAGTATCAGTAGTAATTTTACTTTTATGCAGTAAGGGGAATACGATTTCAGTGTTTCAGAACCATTTTATTTACTTTTTTTGTACCATGCACCTCATATGGTCTTTGAGATAATGTAAGCCGAATATCACGTTACTCGAGCGCAGAACAAAGTCGAAGATAGCGCGATACGAAACCACAAACTCGGAAACAATATATAAGATGGCAGATGCGAATCCAATTTTATCCAAGAGGCAAACAGACTGGACTTGATGCTGTCTTTGCCAAAGAGACAAAAAGAATGAAGCCCTGACTTCCCCTCCTACCCATCATGTCCCAGAATATGATGGGTATACTATGCCAGCAACCAATATACCTCTATTCAATGAGATCATTGCACTCCCATTGATTTCAGACCCAGCTAGACTGAATTAGGGTAGAGCTATAGAGCTAACGCTGAGAAGGAATGAGGCAAAAGTACCACATGAGTTGTCGGTTGTTATTTAATAACACTAAACTCGATCGTGCCAAGAAACGTCGATCCGACTCTCGTGGTAGTGAATCAGATGAAGGACATGTGAAGCAGCGACGAACTATCCACGATGGTCAAGTATGTATTATGTGTGAAAAGACATCACCTGAATCTGACCTTCGGAAAGTTATGACCATAAACTTGGACAAGAGGCTGCACGAGTGTGCTCAAACACTGAATGATGGCACGTTGTTAGCAAAACTGGGTGGTGGAGATGCCCAATGCCCAGGACCTAAAATACCATCGTGCCTGTCTCACTGCTCTGTACAACAGGGAAAGATACCATCTCAGAAGTCTTGAGAAAGACTCACATCAAACTAAGGAGGAACCAGATGTGTACCCACTGGTTCTTTCAGAATTGGTGAATTACTTTGTTGAAACCAGTCTGAGTTCAGACGGTCCCACAGTCTTCCCCCTTGCAGATATTTACCAGTTATACCAACAACGTCTGGCACAACTGGCTGTTTAAACTCCCACTGTCAATACCACCAGATTAATGGATAAATTATTGGCTGAAATCCCTGAGCTTGAAGCTCACAAAAGCGGAAGAAGTGTGCTTTTAGTATTCCAGAAGGATGTGGCTTTGTCACTATCAAAAGCATCAGAACACTCTGATGCACTTGTGATGGCTAAAGCTGCAAAAATCTTAAGACGACACATACTAGACCATCAATCAAGATTTGATGGCACATTTCCTGAAGGCTGTGTTAAAGATGTTATGCCACCCATTCTCCTTCAATTCGTCGGGATGGTTGAACATGGAGCAGACATCAAATCACAGCTGAGATTTGGGGCTCCAAAGTCTGACCAGGCCATTTCCCAGCTGCTGCAGTATAACTGCTATTCCCGATACAAAGAAGAAGCAGCAACACACAGACACTCCAAAGGCAGAGAAACACCATTCCCAGTGTACATGAGTCTCTCTATCTTTGCCAAAACCAGAAAGAGAAGCCTGGTAGAAATGCTGCATGAGCATGGCCTCAGCATCTCCTATGATGACTAACCATCCATGATTGATTTTCCCTTTGCAAAATGGGAAGAATTTTTCTGTCCATATATGAACCATATCTGTCAAGTTAGTAAACCTTAAAAAAAAAAACTTGATTTTGTTCCAAACGCTAGTTCATGAACAATGGTTTATAGCTATTGTGGCAGCCATCTTGGACTCCCATCTTTGTTTCAGCAGTATGCATGGGAACTAGGAATCTAAAACCATGTCCACCTAATTAGTTGATCCCAAAAACCTCGGTATAGATCCAAAAATTATGAGTCTATGTTTATTATTTCCTGAAATATGAGCATTGTTTTGGTTTTGCGGCAGACATCTTGGATGGCATCTTTGTTACAACCATGCTGTGAGGTGTTACATTACAAAGAATAGTCATGCTAAAATCTTAGACACAAAAAACTTTGGTTTACACCCTTAATGTTGTATTTTGTTTCAAATATTTAGCTGCAGAAGAGGAATTTTCTGTGCATATGGCGGCCATCTTGAAAAATGGTCACCATCTTGGAATTTTGCGTGACCAGCGCCTTTTTTGAAAAAAGTGCACCTCAAAGAGTATTTGTGCCAAATCTCATGCTTGCATCACAAACCGAAGTATTTTTGCAGTTATCTGCTGCACTAAACTTGAGATTGCTCCCGGACCACACTTTGACTGCAGAGCATCCATTTGGGAACAAAATTTGACAACATGGTTAAAAGATACAAAATTTCTCCAAACAGCTTAAACAATACCAAATGGCTGATGTTATTTCATCGATCTGATGAGCGTCCATTTCTTTTATAGTCAATGGAGCTGAAAAATCTCAAAAAAATAATCTGCAACCAATCTTTCTCATCACTATTCGGAATTCCATAAACATTTTAAATCTCTGACATTGTCCATTTCTTTTATCCACTTCTCTCTCACTTATACAACAAAATGCTGCAATATCCTATCACACTTACTCTAGCCATCTATGCACATGCTTTGACCAGTTGAATTCAAATCCATTCCTTTATCAAAACAAACAAATACAGTTTAAAACTGTTTTTAAACAGGTGCACAAAAATTGTCGAATCATTTGTCAAGTTGAGTCACCAGGCGAATGGCACTCCAAATTGCAGCTCAAAACACTCCGTCCATGCATGTAGCTATCTATTTTGGAACCCAAACCATACTCCAGATGACTGTGAGGTTCAAAATCCACCTTTAGAGTGCATTATTTATCCAATTTCTCTTAAACAGCTTTATGGTCTATCAGTGTGACAATAAAACAAAATCGTCGTACAATTAAACTTGATTGCTGAATTAACCTGACAAATAGAGGCCTATATCACAAAATACATAAAAAATGAAGATGTTTTTTGTTTCTGCGCGAGTAAGCTGACCTTGACTAGGCTGCAAGCTTACAGATCAAAAGGCTTGGTTTCAAGCTTTTCGAATGTTGTTATGAGAAACATGCAGAGGCTGTGGATCCGAGAAGCACCAGCCCTGCCCGTCAAAAGCATTTTTATTTTGCTAAGTGTGTAGCTTGCTACATGTCTTTTTCCTGGTTCTTGGATATCTGACATTTAAGAAAGATGGACAAGTCTCAACAACGTATCCATCCAATCACATTCATAAATCACTATTTTAACCCAATTTTTTCTTCACTTCATACATTTGCTTCACAGATCAATCATTATAAGAGGTATTTGCACTGGAATAGTTATTTCATGGCAATCTTGCAGCCATTCCATTATTCTCATTTGAGTTAACATTATTTCATTCAAATATGCAAGGAATTTTGCCGACTTGAATCGATGTCCTCCTCTGATAATGTCCATGCTTGTTACTGAGCATCAATACTGGGTAGTTTGTCATCGCCTTCCCAGCAGTAGTTTGGGCAGGAATTTGTCTTTAACATCCATCAACTAATGTCATCCATTAACTTTAACATTCACAGACTAATGAAGACAGCATGCCTAGTTTAACATCCATCCGAGGGATCATGCATACATTAATGAATCGCCTTACGTGCTAAACACCGATAGAGAGTTTGGGAGATGGTTGTAACTTCAAACTTCATATTTATCTGAGAATCATCTGCATGGTCATCACTTGATAGCTACAATTTGAGAGGGCAAAATGATTGCCCATAACAAGTTAGTAATTAACTGAACACTCTCTACCGAAGTGCTGGTGGAAGGTTATAAATCCTTGTTTATCCATAGGGACCAAAACCATTCACAACTACTTTACAAATCACTTTAAAATCATCACAAATCACATTTCTACATCTTGCTCACATTTTAAGTACAATGGTTATGAAATTTTGGAAACATTTCTCTCATGTCACCGAGCACGGCATGCATATTCCAACACAGCAGCCCCCACCCTCACAACTTTGCCATGAGTAAAACAAACACACACACACACACACACACACACACACACACACACACACACACACACACACACACACACACACACACACACACGAGAGATGCAAGGTGTTTTATGATGATGGCACTCGGTCACAGAACAAAACCTCGCATTTGGGGTCGTTTGGGGCTGGGAGCATTACACCCCCCCCCCCGCCGCCCCTTTGATCCACATATTAATTGAATGGGGGGGAGGGGGGTTTCAGTACACATAAATCTCTTCTAGCTGTACTAACAGCTGCTTGTGAAGCAAGAACATTGTCAAAAGAAGGAGCAATTCTTAAGCATAGATTGCAAGGAGGCCTCAACTAGCATTAATACAAATTAAGGCCTCAACTTGCTGGGCTGAGCAATTAGAGGCAATTTCCCACTTTTCATCATATTAAAATCATCACAAATCATATTTCTACATTTCCATCACATTTCGAGTACAATGATTACGAGCCAAATCAAAATTTGGAAACGCGGTGTCTCTGAAGTCACCGAGCATGGCAAACAGACAATCCAACATGATGACCCCCCACCCTCACAACTGTGCCACACTCCACCATCCACAGAGGGAAGAAGAAAGACAGGACTACACATGGTGCACACAGCTGAATTGTAACACTCAGTGTATTTATCAAAACAAGTACACACACACAGCAACCCACAAGGCCGACAAACGCCAATCGCCCGAACGCCGGAGAGCATACACAAACATGCACTCAATCATCTTGAGTCCTGAACAAATCGCTATTTAATTAATTTTGTCTCATATTGCCGGCGATAACCAGCCTACTAACTCCTTTTTCCTTTTCAGAAATAAAGCTTCAATGCTCGTGCATGGGGAATTTGCTTCAGCATCTATCTGAGGGACGGCACACACATTTATGTCCTTTCCTGCTTGCAAAACACAGACATTCCAGGTTATTGTTGGCTGGTGTGGTGAAAGAACCTGTGACCTTGGTGTTTATCAGTACCAAGCCAAAGTGGGCTATTGAATAACATGTTACCGCAAGACTATAATGTTTGCATTATATTATTATTCTTCTATAACAGGTATTCAATGATACCCTTTGGAGGCCATCCATTTGTTATGTATGCAATGTATAGTGTTCAAAGCCAAAATTGCAGACAAGGTTATCAAACAGTGAGAAAGCCCAAGCTTTAATCCAATTTGACTCCCACGGTTTAACCACAGCACGAGTGAGGGAATCCCACACATTCCATTCGTGCATACTAAAATTGTCTACCCAGTTGTGGGAATATTTAAAACTGCACCGAGACGCATGTGCGCATCATGTTTTAGTTGTTGCAATATCACTTATAACAAGACATTCATGTATGACATCGTATAGTAATCTTCAGTTCCTTAGAGCACACAATCGCTTCTAATTCAGATGTTCACCAAGATCGAATCCACACACAGCACCTCTCTATCTGGTCTTAAAACACTCTCAAACGGCATCCGCTCTGTACTCCAAAGAGACCACACCACAATGCCAGGACTCTGCCTTTCAATACTAACTGACATATACCCAGTTAGTTGTGTATGCACCAAAGATGCAATGGCATGTGAAGAATCTGTCGTCATCGGTTTATCTCCTCTGGAATTGGCGTGTGCACTTCGCCTCATTCAGAGTCTTCACAATGTATGGTGACGACCAATCCTTATCTCCACTTTCCGTACTTATTCATTCCCATAAGCTTCACAGTTAACGATACACAACAGAGCACGTTTTATTCCAGGGAAATCTATTGGAATCACACATGCTCCATTTCAACACTCACTTACTTAATGTAAACAAATAACACAACACTTGGTACTACATGCAGATCAATGAATATCAGTAGTGGAGCAACTTAGCTAAATATAGCATAACAATTGTGCATTTTGAGAGGAAAGCACCAAATTTGGCACACTAGTAGCCTATCATATTACGAACAGATTTGGATATTGGGCCATCTCAAATTCAGCCACTGATGGCTGTGGCAGCCATTTTCCACTGCCATAAAAAATTTTGAGATGGCCCAATATCCAAATCTGTTCATAATATATTAGGCTATAAGTGTGCCAAATTTGGTGCTTTCCTCACAAAATGCACAATTATTATGCTAAGTTGCCCCACTACAGTGCGCATACAAATCAGATATAAATACAAACATACAAGATTTCTATCCTTTCAACTTATGATGAAAACAAATACAGTTCTTTCAACTTGTGCGTAAAGACAATAAATTTCATGCTTCAGCTCTTCAGCTCAATTTATCCCTCCAGGTTGGAACACCCAACTTATGTCCTGAACACAAAACTTAACAGTTCCAATCATATAGGATTTACAAATCCATAACACCACCACACAATAACAATGCAAGAGTTTCGCAGCAAGCAAACTTCCAGCGAGCACAGTGAACAAACAGAAATCCAAAGAGGGAACTCGGCAAACATCCATAACACATATCCGTTCTCCCCCTTGGAGATTTTAACTTCGTAATGAGCAGGGCCTCCAACCCCCCCTCCCCTTTCAGGAGCCTCCAACCCCTGCTAGCACGGCAGAGCCTTCAACTCTCCGTTAGAGGTCTCTAACCTCTATTTAAAACATTCAAATGCCCTGGATAAATCCTGTAATCTTAAGTGGCCTCCAAACACTTAATTTTTTTCAGCCTGTCACAAAAGGTTCTCCTTTGTATACCTCCCCTATCAATGGAGTACCTGTTTGGCTTACCTGTTTGGCTGTTTGGCTGTTTGGCTGAGAGATGCAGCATCCGATCTGAAGTAAGAGCAAATATCTTAGTTCTTGGCTACGTGCTTGCTGTTATGCCAGATGATGCTGTTCCCAGCCCTGCCGGGGTTTGTGGTCCCTGTTCGCGTGCCAAAATTGTGGTGGAAAAGAACTCAATTTCCACACCATTGATCGATCAGCATACCAAAGGAGAATCTTTAATTTTGTATATACGGAGGAAGAACATTCAATCATTCACTGAAACATTCGAATGAACTTCACTGAAACAGAAGCCCGAAGCAATCCCTCTTATACACAATTTGACATCCAAAAATGGGAGGGTGAGACATTTGGCAATTCAACCAGGGGATGAGAAAACAAAAGTTTGCAGTGTTAACAACCAGGTCACCCTGTTTTGATGCAGCAAGCAAGATCTTTTTTCATAGTAAGATATTCCTTTTATCAATATGTAGCTCAAAAGACTGTCGGGAAAAGGGAAACATTACTGACAGCCAATTTGACTCTTGTACAAAAATTATATTTATGAAGTACCAGCAACAATTTAACAAGTGAAAATAATTGAGAATACATGAATATAATTATTTTCCTTCTTCATCAGTGTGAAGCCGAGAAAGGGGGGAGGCGGGAGCACCAACCCAGAGGGGGGAGCAGTGCTCCATCAGGCTGTGGACGAAAGCTTTGTATGTGGTCAGGAGCTCAGGTGCACCAAGAAAGGACTTTGCACGATGGAGGATGCCCAATCGATGACTGGCTTTGGAGGCCAGCTTGGAAATGTGGCAAGTTTTGAAATGTGGCTTTCCCAGGAAAGATCATGGCAGATAGTGAGATCAAGAAGCTTGAATGAAAAGACTTATTCAAGAGGCTTGTTGAGAAAGTATATGGGGTGGGGTGGGGGTGGGGTTGCCCAAATATGTGTTAAAAGATGCTCAAAATGGCACCAAAAGTATTATGAATGTGCAAGAAGATGAGTTTAAATTAATGTGTACAGATGTATAGCACATACTTTACACATATATTAGATATATTTCACATGATATTTCACATATATCAGATATATTTCACATATTTCACATATTTGCACATATATTAGAATCTACTTTTCCACATATGGTAACATCTTCTTACACATGTTAACTTATTTTTTCCCATATTTATCATTTTGTACAGATGTAATTTCACCACATAGTTTTCCACATTTGTCAAAATTGTATCACCTCATTTTACACACTTTTGGACATTTTAGCACATCTGCAGACATGTATTTAAACTCATCTTTTTGCACATTCATCATACTTTTGGTGTCATTTTGCACATCTTTGAACACATATTTGGACATTTTAGTACATATTTTGGCATAGATTTTAGAACATTGACGAAGCACATCTTTGCCCATTTTAGAACATATTTTCACATATTTTGGAATAATTTTGAATAATTTTGTACAGCATTTTGGCACATTTTTAGAAGATCTTTGTCCATACAGTTGAGCACATATTTCAGCACTAATCTCTGAACATTTTCACACATATTATGGCATACACTTTAGAAATCTTTTGCATACATTTGAGAACATCTTTCCAAATTTCAGCACATCCTTGAACATTTTAGCACAATTTTTGCAAATTTTAGTATATCTTTTGGCATACAATTTAGCACATTTTTAACAACAAGGAATAATAATTGCAATAACAACAAGGACCTCTGGTGCAGGAGGAGGCCAGTCTGCCTGCAGCGATGCCATTCGATGCGGACTCGCCTGCGGATGGGCCATTCGGCCCATCATGGCGGCACTGAATTAACCCCTGAAACTGTCACCCATCCATACAAAAGCTTCCTACAAGTCCCGCCAATATCCCTGTAACCCTCTATATCGAATGCATCTTGGTACATATCTAATTCCAAATTAAACCTTTCTACTCTTTATGTTGTCAATACCTTTCCAGGGAAACCATTCCCTGCATCAACTACTCTCTGACTGAAAGATTCCTGCCTTACTACTGTCCTAACTCGACCAGAGTAGCCAAAAAGTCCCTATGCACACAGTTACAATTTATCTGTATGCTTCCCTCTATTCTGTGTACAAATTGAAATTTTTCTCCATTTCTTCTGGACATCTTCCATGTTGAGGGTTGGAGGTCATAAAAGCAGCCCCAACAGCTGTTTAGAGGTCTTCAACTGTCAAGAATCAGCTATCCTGCGATCTTCAGTTCGCTTTACTTGTTGCTGAATGGCACTTTGTTGTCTGTATACACCCCTCCCCCCACCTCGTGTCTATTACCATCCCCAGATCCTACTGCTGTGTGACATGTTCCAAGATTTCCCTAGCATTATGTCATACCTATCTTCATTGTTCTTACCCATCGCTAGAATGTTACATAACATTATGTAAATTGGCATCTTCAAATCTTTTCCCCGATCTGTTAAAGTATCTAGACTTTCCTGAATCTGATCCCCTCTCCCTGCCTCCATCTCCCTACTATCGTATTTTTTGTATACAAGGTCAATGCTCTTGGAAGAGCTTGAACACAGAATGGATTGGGATGCAACAGAAAAAGATGAACAGCAGAAAGAGAGCGGGAAAAGCCAACAGCAGGGCCGAGTAACAAAATACATGGAGACAGACAAACAAAGGATGAGTGTCAGAATTGGGGGGAAGGAGAAGATGCAGGGGGTGGACAAGATGGATTCAGGAGCAAACTCTCAGGAAGGAAAAATTGGAAATTTAGGGGTGGGAGTATGGTTTAACGGGGTCTAAAATATCATGGGTTTGGATGGGAGATGATCTGAGATGGTGATGAACAGCTGTCTTGAAGACCGGGAGGGAAGAATGAGATTGAAGGTAATGTGGAAGTTGGTTCCACAGGCAGTAAAAAGAGAAACGATGAATCAAGGTCAGCAGTGATTCTGCATTTTGGAAGTTTTGCCAGAAAGCAGAAAGAGGTTGATGGTGGACCATGTGCACCCCATCCAAAAACCCAGAGGGAGGGAGAAGGGGACAAAGCATGGAAAGAACACAAAGGGTGCAAGACCAAGCTTTGCGTCATCTGCAATTTAGGAAATAGACCCTTAACACCACTATCCAAATCGTTGATGCGAATTATAAATAATAATGGTCCCAGTACTGATCCATGTGGTAACCCACAACTTACATTCACCCAGCCAGACATCCTTCCACTCCCAGCCACCCTTTGCTTCCTATCACCAAAGCTATATAGAAGGCCCATACCCAGGGGTGGTGTCAGGTGCATACATATCCCCACAAACATCACAAGGGTCCACATTTTTTGAAGCATTTATAGAAAATCGAGTCATCGACTTCTACTCACCACTAAAGGTTGACGACTTCATCCAGTCTGAGCGGTGTCCCAAAATCTGTAAACCTTGAGTGTGGGTTAATGCAGTCAAGTTCAATAAGAAGCAAGAAATGGCCTATCACCAGTGGACCATCGTGTCCATGAAATAACATGATCCCCTCAGTAACTTGGGTGTCATAAATGGCCAGTGCCCGTCGGAATAAGCTTCTCATCAAAAGGGTTTTTATGAGAGTAATCCCACTGTTGAAAGGAGCGAAAACCCACTGAAGATAGAGCCACAAAATGACATGTGGTACGAAGCTGCGGAATGCAGAGAGCAAAGTGCTGCGGGAAGATAGGGCCATGGATGCGATTTAACTACAGTGAGCTTTAGTTTAACTCCAGTGAAACTCAAGTCAATGAGTCATTTCCACGATGGCATAAATAGTGAGCTTCCAGGCAGGGAAGCATCGTCACACCGAGTTAATGCCCTCATCCACACTCGTCCCTTGAGATGGAGGTCCGAGATCCCGGTAGTAGTGTCAGGCAAAATGATTGGTTAAAAACCAGATAAAAACCATGCCTACAGAACTGCAGGGTCTACCGGAGTGCTCAGTTCCTCAATACTGACCACAGGCTTGATGTAGCAACTCTAAAGCTGCACCTTAAATCCTGGAGAATGGTACCATCCCAGCCGAGGCTGGATGTTGCCAAGCTCAGGGATGAAAGAGTAGCTGAGGAGTTTGCGAACAGGCTGAGTGGACACTTAGGGGGTCTGGGTACGTTGGGGTGTCCTGAAGAGTTGTGGAGCGCCTTCAAGACCACCGTCCTTGATGTTGCCGGTGGATGCCTTGGAGCTCACCGCAGGGCAAAGAAGAATTTTGTCTCTCAAGGGACACTGGATACCATTGACCAGAGTCGCAGGGCCAGGCTGAATGGCAGAGCTGAGCTGTTCAGGGAGCTGAGGCGTAAAACTGTACGTGCACTGAGGGTGGACAAGGAGGCCTATGTGCGAGGAATCTGTGAGGGGGTAGAGCATCACCTGTGGACAGGTGATTCTCGTCCCGCTTACAGGGGAATTCGCGCATTACGTTCATCCAAGCCCATCCCTCGGAGCACTACAGTTCGAGCAGAGAGTGGTAGGCTCTTGACAGAGGAGTCTGAAGTGAAGGCCCGCTGGGCCGGTTACTTTGAGCGGTTGTACCAGGCTGATCCCCCAACTGTCGAGTTGGACGTCAAGGGTGTTACAATCCCTGTTGCTGACCCTCGAATCAACTGTGGTCCACCTACGCTTGTGGAAACACGGGCTGCGGTGAACCAGTTGAAACGGGGCAAAGCTCCAGGGATTTGTGGCATCCATGCCGAACTTCTCAAGGCTGGTGGAAATGCTGCACTCGTGTCGTTGCATGCAGTTTTGTGCTCTGCCTGGAACACAGGCATCATCCCAACTGACTGGAAGAGGGGCCTTGTTGTCCCTCTCTGGAAAGGGAAGGGTGATCGCCAAGACTGCAACAACTACCGAGGGGTGACGCTGCTCTCAGTGCCGGGCAAGGTCTTTGCTCGGATAATTCTCGATAGGGTTCGCCACCATCTGCTTGAGCACCAGCGTCCAGAGCAGTGAGGCTTTACACCAAAGAGGTCAACGATTGACCATATCCTTGCACTTCGTGTCCTCACCGAATGCAGACGAGAGTTTCGGCAGGGGCTGCTTGCAGCCTATGTTGATCTCTGTAAAGCTTTCGATTCAGTGAATCGGGATGTCCTCTGGAGGATTCTTGGTCTTCGTGGGGTGCCACCAAAACTGATCGATCTGATGTCTGAACTCTACTCTGGTACTGAGAGTGCTGTGAAGTGTGGTGGTACCATCTCTGACTTATTTCCAGTTGTTACTGGAGTTCGTCAGGGATGTGTACTTGCCCCCACACTTTTTAGCACTTGTATGGACTGGATTCTAGGGAGGATGTCGGAGAGATCAAGTTGCGGTGCGTCATTTGGGAATGTCAAGATCTCGGACCTTGACTTTGCAGATGATGCAGTCATCTTTGCGGAGACTTTAGACATCCTCTTGGGGGCCCTCGAGGTGCTGAATGAGGAGTCGGAGCCGTTGGGATTACGGGTTTCTTGGGTCAAAACTAAGATCCAGGCTTTCGGTGACATCTTGGATGCTGCTCTCCTGTCTGTGTCTGTTTGTGGTGAGGATGTTGAGGTCGTGGAGAGATTCACTTACCTTGGCAGTGATATTCATGTCTCTGCTGGCTGCGAGTCAGAGGTCAATAGACGTCTGGGTCGGGCCTGGGGAGTCATGGATTCACTGGATCATGGGGTGTGGCGCTGCCGGTACCTGTGCGGGAGGACGAAAGTCCGAGTCTTCAGGTCCTTGGTACTTCCAGTCTTGCTCTATGGGTGCGAGACTTGGACTCTGACCAAGGATCTGAGACGGAGACTTAATTCCTTTGGTACCAGGTCTCTTCTGAGAATCCTTGGCTATCACTGGTCGGATTTTGTGTCCAACGAGCGGTTGCTGAGAGAGACTCGGATGAGATTTGTTACCTGCATAGTCCGTGAGCGTCAGTTGCGGCTGTATGGACATGTGGCTCATTTTCCTGACTCTGATCCTGCTCACCAGATTCTCTCAGCGAGGGAGTCTCATGAGTGGAGGAGGCCAGTGGGTCGACCACGTGCCTCATGGTTGCAACAGGTTGACCATCATCTCAAGGAGATGTGGATGGGCCTGGCATCTGCCTGGGGGATGGCCAGACGGAGGCCCCTGAAGTACCGGCGGAAAGTGGACGCAGCGACGTGCTGTTCTGGCACATGCCCCCATACCTGACCTGACCTGACCTACACTACTGCCACTGGTTGGACAAGTGAATGGAACAAAACTCATGATGGAAAAGTAATAAGTTCACACAGAAGAAACGTACACAACCAGTTTCTCCTTCCTAGATTGCTGGTGACCAGAACTTGTCAACATAGGAAGAAAGCGATTAATTCGAAAGGGATAAAAATTGTTGCATGAAACAATGAGCAGTCCCAAAACTTCAAGTTCCAAAAAACTGTATAAAATGAGCTGGCCAATGGACTTGATGGCCAGACCACATATTCCTCACCATTGGCACTCGAGGAACAGCTGCAAGTGCTGGTGCTGGTTGCAAGTCAGGGGCTGTCAGTGCCGCATGTGCAGTAGTCAGGCCCTGTTCAACAAAAGCAGGCTTCAACCTGTCAATACTGACAGTATCATGGTTCCATTGTAGTTAAGAATGATAAATTTGTCAGTGCAGCAAATGACTTCAAACGGTCTGTCATACGGGGGTTGGAGTGGCTTCCTCACCGCATTGTGCCACACAACAACACGAGTACAACTCTGAATATCTTAATTGGACTGGGGTTTCCTGTGCTGTAGTCTGGTAGGTGTAGGCTTCAACTTTACCATGTGTATCCAAAGTTTATGTGTATAGTTGTGAGAATCCAAATCGTAATTGAACTGACGAGGTGCCACAAACTGCCCTAGTAAATTGAGGGTTGTGCCAAAAACTAACTCAGCAGCAGCAAAGCACCCAAGGTCAGACTGAAGTGCAGTTCAGATACAAAGCAAGATGACAGGAAGACTCTCCATCCATCCTGTATTTACATGGGCTTTCGGAGATGCTTTCAACTGTCGATGGAATCATTCCATGACCCCATAAGGTGATGGCTGATAAGCTGTGGTTCGGGTTCTCAGACTGCCAAGTAGATCAGACAGAACTTGAAAAAGTTCTGATTCAAACTGATGATCTCGGTCTATGGTTATTGTTGAGGGTGCACCCAAACACAGCTATCCAATGTGAGATGAGTGCTTGTGATACATCTCTGCTTTCTGGTCAGGGATGGGTATTGCGAATGGCCAATGAGTAAAATGATCAATGGATGTGAGCAGGTATGTATTGCCATCTGATGGAGGTAGAGGTCCAACTAGATCAATGTGAACGTGGTTGAATCTGGCATCTAGTGTGGAAAAACATGTCAAGAGGAGACCTGATGTGTCGATGTATTTTGGATCTCTGACATGCTATGCAGGTTCTGGACCAGTCTTTGGCATCATCATTTACTCCCTGCCAGACAAAATTCCAAGTCACTAAATGTTGAATGGCTCTGATGCCAGGGTGAGACAAATTGTGTGGAACATTAAAAACTGCACATCGATATACACTAGGGATGTAAGGGCAATGACCACCTATAGAAACGTCACAGCCAATCCTATCCTCAGAAGTGGGGAGTGGTACCCCTTTTAACTGGAGTGACGTTGAATTGGTTCGCAGCCTTTGTAGCTACTCATCATGCTGTTTGGCTTCAGCTATGGTAGTGAAATTGATGATGTTAGATGCATCCAGAGCATTTATGTCAACTCGAGAGAGTGCATCTGCTGCAGAGTTGTTTTGGCCACTGATGCACCTCAAGTCTGTCGTGAACTGAGAGATGAAATCAAGATGTCGTTCTTTTCTTAGCGAGTGACGATTGGGTCCTGACTTGAGAGCATAGAACAATGGCTTGTGGTCCATATAGATAGTGAATTGCCTCCCTTCTAGCATATGCCAAAAGTGTTTGACACCCAGGTAGGCTGCTAGAAGTTCTCCACAAAATGTGCTATATCTGGTCTCTGCAGGTTGAAAACGCTTTGAGAAAAAAAAGAGTGTTTACCAAACGTCATCTACATTTTGCTGCAAGCCTCCTCCGACTCGCATATCTGATGCATCAACTCAGAGACGTAATGGTGCTTCAGCCTTGGGATGAACAAGAAGTGTGGCCTCAGCCAACCTCACCTTGACGTCCTCAAAGGCAGACAATTCTTTTTCATTGAGAGTGATAGGCTGATTTTTCTTATTCTTATTACAAAGTATGTCAGTCAACAGCTGAGATACATGCGCAGTTAGGGATGGAATGCCTGGAAAAATTCACAAGGCCAAGAAACGCCCTCAACTTGCACAGTGATGTGGGTGCAGGAAAGGCTTGCATGGTCTTGACTTTCTCCTCCAGTAGGCATATATCATATTTCTCTACAATGTGGTTGAGGAAGGTGAGTGATGGCACCCCACACTGGCACTTGCTAGGATTGAAGACAATGCCATCGTTAGCAAGGAGCTCAAAAAGTAATTGGAGGTGTGACTCATGTTCTTCCTCTGCAGGACTTGCTTGCTACAAGCAGATCGTCAGGGTAAGCATCGACAAAAGGGAGACCATGGATGACATTATCGATCAACCTCTAAAACATCTGCTCAGCATTACATAAGCCAAATAGCAAGCGAACAAACTCGTAGAGTCCAAAAGGAGTTGCGATGGCTGTTTAGTGCAGATCAGTCAGCTCTACTGGTATCTGGTGATATGCTCTGACGATAGAAAGCATATGCCCCTTTGGGAGAGAATGAAAAATCCTGCAAATGGGGAATTGGATAGTAATCAGGAATGGTGCATTCATTGAGTGTACCGTCATCACCACATGGCTGCCAGTCACCAGGTGACTGCTTCAGTACCATATGCAAGGGTGAAGACCAGTTGCTGTCAATTTGTCATATGATGCCGAGTTCAAGCATGTGCTCAAACTCTGACTTGGCGATTTTCAGACGATCTGGGACAATGCGCTATAGTCGTGCTGCAACTGGAGATCCATGAGTTACTACGTAGTGAATGGTCGAGTGCTTGATCTCAAGATCCCTGTATACTGGATGAGCAATCTCTGGGTATTCACAAAGGAGGGTGTCATAACATGAAGGAGATGGAGCTTTCATGAACATGGGGCTGACAGAGGGTGTATGATTGATGATTCCGCACACAGTAAGGCTGGTCATGGTGTCAATAAGCTTGTGACGTTTGACATCCACTAGCAGGTCAAACTGGTGAAGAAAATCAGCCCCAATGATGGTGTCGGCACCTGAACCACAATGAATACCGACCAAAATACCCATCGCAGTCCAAGATACAGCGTTAAAGATCTCTCCCGAATGTGGTGATTGGAGACTGATTCACTGCCTGCAGCAGGTTTGATTTTGGTTGGCCTTTGCTTTTGTGAAAAAATAGTGAAGCATCCACTTAAAACCTGGTACCTTTCGCCTTGTTGGTTATGTAGAATAGGTGACTAGACATGCCACTTTCAGGCTGACTTGTCATTGCCAATCACTGGCATTGGAATTTCCTTGCTCTGAAGGGCAGGACTGGTATGAGCATGGGCTGATGCCTTTTGTGAGCCTTTTCTCCATGCTTCCAATAGTACCAGCACATCTGTTTGGCATGTTGATTGGCGCTTGAGCTGGGATTGTGTCCTCTTGATCGACTTCTACATGAACCATGTCCATGGCTTGTACTCCTCTCTCTTTCCACCATCCTGTAGTTGTGTCATGAGAGCTTGTAACTGTCGTCAAGTTCTGAACATGGGTGGACAATGCGCAGACTTAATCTGGTCGAGGTGAAAGTTGCTGTTGAGGTTTCAAAACAGATCCTATGTGCGTAGTAGAGGACAAAGGAAAAGAGACTTCCATGATATTGTTGGCGAGATCTGCCAATTGTATGATGTCGACAGCCTCTTCAGTTGAGTCTAAGACCAGTTCAATGTTGGTGGGAAGTCTTTGGAGAAACAGCTGTTTTAAGATGGTATTCTCCAATGTATTGTCCCCAAGCATCTGTCTCAAGCTTCACAAAAGCTGAAAGGGTTTTCTGTCACTCATATCTTCAGAAATGAGTATTTGGTGTAGCCTCATTTGCTCTGAATCTGAAGTACATCTGATGAGCTCAGCCTTAATTTTTTATAACATTCTGAGGCTGAAGGAGAAATTAGGAGGTCATTCACTTCTTGCACTATTTCTGGCTAGAGAGATCAAGCAACATAGGCAAAGCATGTATCCTGGGTGGTGACATGCCTGGTCAGGAACTGTGCTTCAACTTGCACAAATCACAATGTAGGATTGGTGGGCCAAAAGGGAGGAAGTTTTAAACTAACAGCCACTACCGGTGACAAGGGTACCTCAGCAGATGCACCTTGGTGGACGTAATCGTGGGATGTAGCTTTTTCAGACATGATAACAAGATATCACATCAGAGTCACTAATATTGAAAATTGAGTTATCGATTTCAACTCACCACATAAGGTTGATGACTTCGTCCAGTTTGAGCAGTGCCCCATAAGCTGTGCAGCTTGAGTTTGGGTGAATACAGTCACAAGTCCAATAAGAAGCAAGAAATGGCGTATTACCAGTGGACAAATTCGGTGTCATGTCCACAAAATAATATGATCCACTCGGTGACTCGGGTGTCATAAATGGGCAGTGCCCATGGAAAAGGCTGCTCACCAAAAGGGGTTGACGACTGTACATTTTATCAATATTCCATTCTCCCCCTTCCCTCGAAAACAACTAAAAAATTATTTTTTGTATCCTTGTGACAAAATAGTAGTCCACTTATTCCCTACATTCATCCTCATCAAAAGCTACATCCCTGACCACCCTCTCCCCCCTCCCCACCCAATCCCGCTATCATCCACATATACACCACCACCATCATCTGCAGTACAGTCCTTGTACACAATCACAGCACTCCCATCACTTCCTACAGTAACCGCAACCCAATACCATCACCTCCGTTTGAAAACCTCCCAACCACAATACCCCGACTCACACAGCCTGCCACCGCACCTTCACCCACACTCACCACACCACACCCAGGTGTCTTCTGCCTCCTCGACTGTACCTCCAATGTAAGAAGCAAACTCTGCATTCCAATCATCTCCCGTATCCTCTGCACACCTCTGTTGCCCACACTTCCACCCTGTGCATTTGTCACAGACCTATGCAACAAACATGACCGAGAGTCTTCCACTGATCCCACACCCTCTGCCAAACCCAGCAAAGATGCTCTTCAATGAGTCACATCCAAGCATTTCCACCAGGAAAGATCCTCATAGTCAACCACCAACCTAACATGACTCACTTAGGACACAAAATGCATTATTTATAACTACTCATTAATTTGTCGCTGGCCTTGCACTTATAGAGTGACATGCGCTTCATCTTGTCTTCAGGATTTTACCCGTTGGTGCCACTATTGGAAGCGGCCAGCAGGTTGATCACCATCATCCTCAGTACATTCAATACTTACAGTGCCTATAGAAAGTCTACACCCCCTTTCAAATTTTTAACCTTTTGTTGCCTTATAGCCTGCAATTAAATTGCATTAAAATCAGACTTTTCCCACCTTTATTTACATAACCCGCAACATCCAAGTGAAAATCAAATTCTAAAAATTTCAGAAAATTATATTTAAAATACAAAACGAGAATGTCATGGTTGGGTAAAGTGTCCACCCCCTTGATAATAGCAATTGTAAATTAGCTCAGGTGTAACCAATCACCTTCAAAATCACACACCAAGTTAATTTGCCTCCACCTGTGTAAAACTGTAGTGATTATGATTATTTAAAAATAAAATCAGCTGTTCCTGTGGGTTCCCTCTGTTGGGGAGTGAATAACCACATCAAAGATCCTACCATGAACACCAAAGAGATGTTAAAAGACCTCCGGGATAAAGTTTTGGAAAGGCACAGACCAGGGGATGGATATAGAAATATTTCAAAGGCCTTGAATATCCTTTGGAGCACAGTCAAGACAATCATAAAGAAGTGGAAGGCGTATGGTACCACCAAGACCCTGCCAAGATCAGGCCGTCCCTCCAAACTGGATGACCAAGCAAGGAGGAGACTGATCAGAGAGGCCACCAAGAGGCCAATGGAAACTTTGAAAGAGCTACATGCATTTATGGCAAAGACTGGTCACTGTGTGAATGTGATCATTTCCCAAGCACTCCACAAGTCTGACCTGTATGGTGCGGTGGCAAGAAGGAAGCCATTACTCAAAAAAGCCCACCTTGAGTCCCATTTGAGGTTGCAAAAAAAAAACACTCTGGAGATTCTGAAGCCATATGGCAACAAGTTTTGTGGTCTGACGAAACCAAGATGGAGCTTTTTGAGCTAAATGCAAAACGTTACGTTTGGCGCAAACCCAACACAGCACATCACCCAAAGAACACCATCCCGACTGTGAAGCATGGTGATGGCAGCAACATGTTATGGAGAAGTTTCTCATCAGCAGGGACTGGGGCACTTGTCAGGATAGAAGGGGAAATGGATGAAGCAAAACAAAGAAAAATCCGAGAGGAAAACCTGCTGCCCTCTTCAAGAAAGCTGAAATTGGGACGGAAGTTCACCTTTCAGCATGACAATGACACGAAGCACACAGTTAAGCTACACTGGAGTGGCTAAGGAACAAAAACATAAATGTCATTGAGTGGCCCAGTCAGAGTCCCGACCTAAATAAACTATAAAATCTGCGGCATAACAATGATTGCTGTCCATCAACGTTCCTCACTCAACTTGAATGAGCTTGAAAAGTTTTGCACAGAAGAATGGGCAAATGTTGCCCAATCAAGGTGTGTAAAGTTGGTAGTGACCTATCCCAACAGACTCACAGATATAATTGCAGTCAAAGGTACTTCCACCAAGTATTAACTCAGGGGGATGAACACTTTTCCAACCAAGATATTTTAGTTTTATACTTTTAATTAATTTTCTGAAATTTGTAGAATTTGTTTTTCACTTTGAAGTTGTGGGTTACACTGTGTAAATAAAGGTGGGAAAAGTTTGATTTAATGCAATTTCATTTGAGGCTTAAAGGGAATAAAAACTGAAAATTTTGAAGGGGGTTGTATATTTTCTATAGGCACTGTAAGTGATGCACCTCTTTAATGTCATTCCTCAGGAAGCTCCCTGTCATGACATCTACTCCCTCCATGCCCATCATCTGGCCTCAAGCCAATGCGTTCACCTCCATGCCACCCTCCATGAGTGTGAAATCAATCTGCATGGATAACCTTACTGCCATACACTTCCACCTTGGCAGGATCCTTCACCCTTGTCCACATTCAGATGCTTGAAGGTCTGCAAAACAGGTTTGGGACCAAAAAGTTGAAGGTCTGGAAAATGGGACTGGGATTAAAAACTCCCAGATAAGACTGCCCAACCTGCCTGTCAGGAGGAGAGCCAGATCACTGCCAAAGGTGACTCTCTGAGAAGATGCCATGCCCAGACCCTGCTGTCAGATCCAAAGGGAACCCCCGTTGAAGCGCAGAGGTGTGCAGGCCCGACCACTGGCAAATATGTGCTCCAACCCTCCCTTCTGAGCCCGGCAGTCACAAGGTGACTCGGTTGCTCCAGCTCTGTGGCAGGACTTGGCAGAGGTGCTTTCTTGTCTCTTGGAGACTGTTTAGCTATTGCCACGGCCTTTTTGTCACTCTGGATCCCTTATTGGCCTTTGAGGACATTAGGAAATCATATGGAACCGACCCATCATGCACTAAATGCTTGAAATGGTTTGTGATGGCGCACCCAAAGCATGATCTTACATTTTTCCTTGCATGATGCCTCACACAAGTACTGGATTGAGCTCTGATGCTGTGTGTTTGATTAACGCGACGCTTGCACGGAGCAATGCAAAATGGTGGTCACACTCCAAGGGGTGCTGTAACCTAGTTCCACTTGGGATGTGCTGACCGAGCTCCTCCCACACATGGCAGACCATGAGGGGGGTCCTTTGAGGCTCTGGTGCACAACATCATCAATTTACCACATTAGGATCTGATGAAGTCATATAAGGACGTGCCACCATGACTCATCACAGAAGAGTGCACAGACAGCTCTCAGAGAGGCCGAGCATTCTCAGTTTTTGTACATTTTTGGACTTTTAAAAGACCTTTTTTTCACAGATTTTATGACATTTTTGGAATACATTCTAGCACATTTTTCAACACTTATTTGAACATTCTGGCATCATTTTATCACATATTGGATATTATAGCACATCTTTTGCAAACATGCACATCATTTTGCAGTTTTGGATGTTTTGCATACATTTTAATACACATGTTGACTTTTTTCACATTTTCAATACAATATTTACACATATATTAATTAGCACATCTTTTTCCATATTTTATGACCTCTTTTTCATTCATTTTGGTACATCTAAAACAACTTCGACAGGATGTTAGCAAATATTTTTACACATACAGTGATTCACCTCCCTCCAAAGTTTGCACATTTTGATGCCACCTGAGCTTATTACATGATGCTTTCAAATCAAACTTAATATATAGTCTTCAGAAACTACTCCAAAGTGGTAAAGCTAAAACATGGAGATAAAATGTGAATAAGTTAGATTAACAGAAAAAAAAAACATGATTCTCAGTTGCATAAGTGTTCAAACCCTTTGCCTCGTGAACCATAAATTACTTCAGGAGCAAATTATTTGTTTGAATAGGTTTCGCCTGTACGCAATCAGTGATTTAACTTAAAAATAAAGCCACCCCACTTATCATACACATTTTGTAGGAGTTTTAAGGTGCAACCCACTTGGTCAACCAACAAGGTAAACAGGATGACCAAGGAGCTACCCAAAGAAGTCAGACATAAAGTGGTAGAGAAGCACCTTTCAGGAGAGGGTTATAAGAAGATTTCAGTCACTCATCCCTTGGAGTATGGTGAAATCCATCATTAATAAGTGGAAGACATATCAGGTATCATACAACCCAGACTCTACCCAGATCAGGTCACCCATCCAAACTCAGCAGCTGGGCAAGCAGGAAACTGGTTTGGGATGTCAATGTAAATCCAACAATGACGTTGAATAATCTGCAAAAATAAAAATGTGCTCAATTGTATTCAAGAGATATGCAGAAATATCCAAAGATGTGATAAAATGTGCAAATATGGTGTCATAAAATTTATTCAAAAGAAATTGCAAAATATATAAAGATTTGCTAAAATATATTCAAAAGATGTGCTAAAATAATATATATAAAATTTACGTAATTAGTTTTGCACATTATAGCTCATCTTTTGCCATCAATTTTATCATATACTTTTGCACAGATTTTAGCACATCTTTGGATATTTTAGCATATTGTTTGAATCCATATTAGCACATCTTTAGATATTTAACACATCTTTTGGTTTACATTTTGGCACATTGTTGGACAATTTAGCCCATCATTTTTCCACATATTTGGTCATTTTTAGTACTGCTTTAGCACATATTTCAACATATTAGCACATGTTTTACCATGACATCTTGGACATTTTAACAACTTTGAATATATTTTGCACACCTCTTACTTCATTTTTGGACATTTTAGCACAGTATTTCACCATATCTTTTGACATGACATCTTCGACACTTTACAAAATCTTTTAAACACATTTATCAGGTCTTTCTTGCTATGTTCGCATCCATTTTTTACTTGTTTTAGCACAACTTTCCCAGACATTTTCGACACATCCTTTGACATCTTATTACATCGTTAGGACATTTTGTCACAATATCTGCACATTTTTGAAAATATTTTGCATTCAACATGTCTTTTGCACATTTCCAACACCATATTTGCACACGTTATATAGCACATCTCGTTGCACATATAATTACAAATATTTTGTACATAGAATAACACATGTTTTTGCACATGTATTGGTGCATCATTTTGCACCTTTTTGGACATTTTAACATCATTTGTGCACATCTTTGCAAAGATGTTTGGACATATTTCATACTTTTTTTGGAAAATCAGTTTTCACATTTACCGACATCATGGCAAACCATTTTGCACATTTTTGGACATTTTATCGCACCATCTTGTACATCTTTCAGTATCGATTTTAGCACATCTTTTTGCACACCATTACATCCTTTTAATCACATATTTAAGCACAATTTGGGAAGTTTTGGCATATCATTTTGCTGCATGTATTAGTAAATCATTTTCCACATATTTTAACACATTTTCAGCACATCTTTGGATATTTTTACACATCTTTTTGCAGATATTGTAACAAATCATTCACACATATTTTAGCATGTCGTTTTGCACATTTTTGGATATTTGGCACATATCTTGCATACATTTTGCCAATCTTTGTGCACCATTTTTGCACATCTTTTAGCAAATATTTTCCATACATTTGACCACATCTTTCAGCACATATTTTTTGACACGATATTTGCAAATATTATCATATGCTTTGGCATACATTTTAGCACATCTTTCAGCACATCTTTTGAAACCTTACTTTTTCTTGATTTTTGCACATCGGTGTGTTTTGGATATTTTCAACACCAGATTTGCACATCATTTAGCACATAATTTTGACCATTTTTTAAAACCAAATTAACACAGCTCTTGCATACATTTTAGCACATATTGTTGCACATTTTTGCACTCTGTGACATTTATGATTTCCGTTTTGTACACCTTTTTCACATCTTTGTTTTTGTTTGCACTCTCTTGCATGTTTTTTCACACATGCATTAGCTTCTGCAGCTGCTAAGTCTAGGTCTCTCATACAGTCGAAAGATGAAGCATGGCTCAGTTTCTGACTACGAGTTTGAAAATTCTCCCATGGAAAAACATAGAAGTCCCCGCCCCCCTCGGCACCTGTCCCACGGATTGCAAGCTCCGCTGCTTGTGCACGTGGCTGGAACATACAAAAACGGCTTGTGCATGCACATTGTGCACGTCAACAGTCATTTCAAAAATGCCACATCCCTGCAAAAGTAGTCTTTGGCTCAATGGAGAATGAATTGCAATTCAGGTTTGACTCACTGGTAGTGTTGAGCTCAGTAGTAAAGTGAAGGTTATTAGCTTTGCTGTCACATGCAGACACAATTCCCCATACTAATCTATCCTTGCCCACAGGCAAAGCAAAGCAAAAAACAGCATAATGGATAAGAATACGAAAGTATCAAGTATGTATGTCAGAAATATTCAATTATGTTACACCATCATCGCATATGAACAACATTGTACCAACCAATACTTGCATGACAATACAATCACTATTTAAACAAACATCAGAGTCATGAATGGGGTATATAATATAAGTACTGTAATGTATTTTTCTGAGTTTGGAGAACATTCCACTGAGAAACATTTATGGGGAAATTTAATTAGACAGTGAACAAAAGGATTTCTAAAATAATTCAGATGTTTCCCATGATTAAGTAATTGTTCGTTGAACTTAATTACAGACCTGCACTGAAGATTTGGAAACACACCTGCCATTGAAAGATTCTATCTGAGAACATAGTAAAAAAAAAAATATATATATATATTTAATGGCATAAGTTATTGCAAATCTTTAACCTGTCTTGCCGACTGTCATGAGGTAGAGTTCCTGAAGACTCGAGTGAACCAGTGCCAATCTTGCTTCGAACCAATGCCAGTGCGGGATGTCTTTGCATGACAAAGCCTCCCACACAGAGGCTTTCCAGGCATTCATTTGGTAATCGCTTTGAGCTGTACTGCACAAATACAATTAAGTGAGGTGAAACCAATTTGCCACTGTGGCTTGTCCCTCTCTCTAATCACATGATTGGGCAGTGCTGTGAGCTACAAGGGCATGGCACTTAATTATTGTCTCAATTTAAATCAATACTAAAACAGTCACACAACAGCGAGTCACTGTACACGATAGAAACATCTGTTTCCAGTATATTTCAGGTGTCACAACAATAATAGTTTCTTACTCTTGTAAAATGATGTGATGACAAGAGTTGCCAACTACAAAATTAAACATTTTTGATTTTCGGTCTTTAAACTCCTCGCATGTTTATTTTCATTTTCAAGTAAACATATAAAAACAAATGTGGGAGAATATTTTAACAGATATATATTTTAACGACATTTTGAAATGACAAATAAATTGATGCACTTTGGCGAGCGATGCCTCTTTTTAGCTCACATGGAACGTATTTCTGGGGAGCTTATGGGATGGCACATCATCCGTCCATGTGTCCGCCCATCCACAAATACTTGCAACTTCTTCTCTGAAACTACACATACAATTTGGATGAAACTGCACCACAACCTTCACCAGCCTGTACGTACCAAAGTTTGTTCACAGCATTAAAAAACATCGGGGCAATACCCCTGGGTGCTCACCTGGCAACGACTGGATAAGATGGTACCAGGGAACCAATGGTAGGCATGGATGATCCACAAAATATGTAATCGAAAAGAAAGTAAATACCTCTGGATATATTTTTTTAATGCCATAGACAAAGTTTGGTACATCACGGTTGATAAAGACTGTGGTCATGTTTCATCGAAATTGTGTGTGGTTTCCGAAAAGAAAGCAACTACATATTTTGGAGGGTAATATTAATTGCCATGCATGTCCTTGTTCCATCAATCATCCTTTATTTTTACAACTTCATTGCCAATTCACCACATCTACTTAAATCTACCTTCTTCTAAAATCGAAACCCTCACCAGTTATCCCCTCTCCTTACCCCTCCCATCTTCCCCTCATTCTACCTTCGCTCTTGGCACCTCTTCACTGTATTCTGCATTCGTATCAGATCCTCCTCTGTTGTCCCAAAGTGGATGCTGTTCTAACATCTGTGGGCACCATTCCAATCGAACAGGTATCTCACTCTCTCAATGAGTACACTCATCACCACAAACATGCTCCTTCCTTCCTCTCAGCACACCTCCCCCTCTTCCCAACCCCTCAAATTATTGCACCTCCACCTGCCCACTCCCTTCTTCACCATACCTCCACCAAGTCTCATCCTTCCCCTCTCCCCACCTCTCCCATCGCCATCCTGCACCTTGGCCATGCCAGCTCTCATCGTCTCCCCTCTTTCTCAAAGCAACTTTCACACTCTTCCCATTCCAAGATTCCCTCTCACCTTTCTCAAAAACTCATCCCTCACCCTTCTTCCTCAACTCTCCCCTCTCACACTTCTCCCTCACTCCCCATTCACAAAGTTTCCCCCCCCCACCCCCCTCACATCGACAAAGCTGCCTCCTTCCCCTACCCTCTCTCTTCCATCTCATCACTCCACCTCCTTCAATCTTCAAATGCCCTCTGCACCCTCTCTTATTACTCCCCACTGTACCTCAGCACATCACCATTGAGCCTTTTCTCCTCCTCATCCGGCCCTCTCCCCTAGCCCTTCTGCAATTCCCCACACTCTTTCAACAACTCTCCTTACCTCCCCCTCACCCCCTCCTCGTTCGTCCAATACTCTCCCTCCCCTTCCCTGCACCCAAAGCCTCCTCCCCTTCCTCTTCCTTAAAAGTGTGGGCTTCAAACATCCAGGGCCTTTGCTCAAACCTGACAGATATTTCCATGCAGGTTGCCACTGATAAACCAGACTTAATCTGTTTAAGAGAAACTTTCTACTTTCAAGACGTTTCTGACTCTCTCGTATCTCTCCCTGGTTATGCCCTCCTCCTGTATATGGCAGACCTGAAAATCCTCCTGACAGCAGAGTTGCTCTCTTCATCAAAGACTCTATTCCTCACTCTCCATGCACTGCACTCTCTCCCCCACATTCCCAGGAAAACCTCTGGCTACGGCTTCCCCTCCACACCCATCACATGTTTAGATGTGTGTTGTGCCGTCCACCAAAGAGGGATGACTCATTTTTCATCTTCCTCTCTGAAAACATGGACCAACTTCTATACTCTCATCCAAACTAAATGGAGTTCTTTCATCCCCTCTTTCTGTCCAGGCTGGAGTTCCTCAAGGTAGCATTCTGGGCCCTGTTCTTTTCCTGGTTTTCCTCAATGATCTCTCCGACCCTCTGGAAAATCCTATATATCTGTTTGCTGATGACTCCACCCACTGCCTTACCATCGGTCATCCCTCAGACCGGCAAGCAGCAGCTTCTTCGCTCACTGCAGATCTGGATAAAATCACAAACTGGTCCAACACGTGGAACATGTCTTTCAATCCGGACAAATCTCACATTCTCACTATGTCTCTTCGAAAGGACCATTTAAAAAATCCCCCCCATCCACTTTCTCAACAATCCTCTGGAAGAAGTCCTTTCTCGGCTTCACGCTGTAGAAACCAAGGCATTTTGGATCATTGGCATCTCCCACAATGAGACTTAGTCTTTGGGCCTCTCACTCATTCACCGCAGGCTGGTTGGTGGTATTTCTGTCTTCTACCCTCTCCTCTCCAGCCTTGCCCCCCTGCTCTCTCTTGCGATTTGTCCCCACCACATTTCCGCAGGGCGCTCAAGGTCCGCCAACATCCCGCTTCTGGTAAAACTACCAAAATCATGAATCACTGCTCACCTTCACTCTTTAATTCCTCTTTTTCCCCGCCTTTGGAATAAACTCCCTCACTCTATTCATTCCCATTCTTCCCTCTAGGCCTTAAAAACAGCTGTTCACCACCACCTCTTATCATCCCCCATCCAAATCCTCGATCTTTTCTAGCCCAGTTAATCCACCCCAAACGCACCTCCTTCAAATTCCCTGCTTTCCTTCCAGAAAGTCCCTGTAGTGTCCATCTTGTATACCCCATGTCCCCCACCCCATCCCTCTCCCTTCCACAGATCTCCTCATGTCTCTGGTCCCCACTGTTTTGTCCTTCCCACGCCCCTCTTGCTCATGCCCCCCCCCCCCCACTGCTGTTTGTTGTGTGTTGGTTCTCATACGAGCTTTGACAATGTTTCAAAAAAAATAAAATATATCAATATGATTAAAAGTGATTTCAACAGATTCAAACACGATTCAGAAAGAAGTTCAAGACCAGATAAGCCCCAGATAAGTGTGTGCCATTTTTAGATTGATGGAGAAGTTTAAATCGGACAGTACAGTACAAAATCTTAAATACTCAAAGTCTGGTCACCCGAGGACTGCAAGATCCTAAGAAAACATTGAAGTGGTCCAAGAAGCAGTTTTCAGGAGCCCCAGGAAATCACTGCATCGTCGGTCTCAATAATTGAACTTATCTTTATTAAGTACAGGACACAAAGAATTCTGAAAAAGGAGCTAATAATGTACCCATATCATAGACAAGTGAAGCAAAAACTAACGGAAAATGATAAACAACTTTGTGTGACGATGTGTGAATGGTTCGAAGAAAAAATGCACCGTGATCCAAATTTTCTGAATACGGTAATGTGTGATTTTCTGATGAGACCCACTTTCATTGATGTGGTCATGTTAACAAGAAAACCAACATGTTTTAGGGCTCTAGTTCTCCTGTTGTAGTTCTCGAAAGGCTGTTGCAGAACCGGAAATGAACTGCATGGGTTGCCATAAGCAAATCTGGCATCATTGGGCCTTTCTGGTTTCAAGATGAAGAAGGGAAATCGGTAACTGTAACCACTGCACGGTACTTGAATGTTATTCAGAAGTCCTTGGTTCCATTACTGAGGAAGCACCACATCGACAGGGCTGTGCATTGGTTTCAGCAAGATTGGGCCACACCTCACACTTTCAACAGATTGATACAGTGACTGCAACAGAAATTCAGTGATTGAATCGTCTCGATCAGGACAGATGTTGAATGGGTGCCCCATTCTCAGGAGCTCAACCCACCTGACTTCTATATTTGGGGTTATCTGAAGGACAGAATGTACCAGGGGAGACCTCAGACAATTGACGACCTTAACAAGGCAATTGCCACCAACATCAAAGCTATTCTCGTTCAGGGATGCAGCCGAATTATCGACGTCACCAGGAGGATCCATTTGTGCCTGCTTCAGCAAGACTGCCATTTAGAGCATATTTTGTGAACTGTCTTCTGAAATCACCAGTTTCATTTTTCTATGTTACTTTACTCTACATCTTACGAAGATTCATATGTACAAGTTTCATGTTGTTTCAATGGAAAATTTAAAGAGTATAAAAACAACTTTGGGTCGCATTTATTTTTAAATTATTATTATTTTTTTTTTTCAACAAAATTTTTTTTCTTTTTTTCTTTTTTCAATTTTTTTTCAATTTGTTGAAATTTTTTTCAACAAAATTTCGATATTTTTTTTTTTTTTTTTTTGCATTTTTACATGTTTTAAGTGATTTCCAACCCCCCCCCCCAAAAAAAAAATGTTGGAGAAAAGAACTATAACTCTCAGCACTGATGACATCATATTTAATTAATAAGATATAAGGTTCACTTGAGTGACCCAGCAGTATTGGCGGCGGAGGTTTTGCACTCTCCAGAGTGCTCCCCCTCTAGTATTTTTATGAAACACTGTACTATTTACAACTGCTATGCTGACTTGCTGTCATGTGGGCAGTAAGGATCGGATTGTAAAATACACAATATCATCTTGTTTTCTGAATTTTGTTAATGAAAATAATGAGCAGTAGTAGTAATAATGAGAGTAATAATAAATAATGAGTAGCTCCTTTATCCATTTCATTCTTTCTAAATTTTTGTTCAGATAATACCAGTTATTTTAGATTTATTTCAGTGCTTTTTTGGTCAACCCAAGTGATGCCTGGTGTCACAAAATAACTATAAATGATTGTGAAATAGGTTAAAATGTGAATGATACATTTATATAATATGGTTACGGGCCTGTTGCCGAGTCAAGAGTGGCCTCTCTCGAAACGCTTCCCTAGATTTGATCGTGAAAGTACAAACCACGGATAACTCCATGACCCGATGGGTTGCTGAGCAACCACGGATGCCGTCTGATAAGGCCAAGTCTGGTAGGGTCCCCGCTCTACGACTCACGTTACCTTACCGTTGACTTAGCCAGGCCCAGATAGGGACCATCCTCTCAGCATCCCACCTTTGTCTATTAATTAAGTACGGCCAAGCGAAATTGCGGGTGAGCTGCCCGTTAGACTAGCATAGAGAATCAGTGGGGGAGAACCTCCCCTGTATTTATTACACACAATGTCTAACCAATCAAGGAAAGAGAAAATCGAGCAGGTTTGAAAGAAGTTTACCAAACAATGTAGTAAGCATTTATTTATAGCAAAGCAATTATGAAGCAAATCTTTACAGGCAATGCAGTGTCACACAAGAACCTACCTGAAGCACTCAAAGACACCCCTACACAATCGGACTTACGAAATAAATACAAGTGCCACATTCATCTGGGAAAAATAGATAGACAAGGGGACAGAAAGTAAGAAAGAAGTCGGGGCGTATTGGCGACCCCTTCCTCACCCATATGTGAGCAGGATTGGTCCCCATGGGGCCCAATGAGGTGTCGATGCAGGTGGGAAGTGCGGTGTCGTGTGGTATCATGTGGTGCTTCGCTCCAAAAAGAACTGTTGGGGGTCTCGTGTCATTACGTTAAACATTGATCCTTCACAACAGACGAGCCCTGCGTTGTGTATGCTGGAAGAGAAATCAGTTCTCCCGGCTTGGTTCACACCTGTTCTGTCTGGGAGTTTGGAGAGTGCGTACGTTGCGCCTTTCACATCACCAGGGCATGAGGAACGCCTGTGCCACCTGACACATTGAGTGCCTCCATCAGCGCTGCTACTCTGCATCAGGTGTGCACTTTTCGCTTGGTGCATTTCACGAGCGCCCCATTTGTGCTCTCGTCGTGAGCTGGTTGGCGTTAGGAAGCACTCATCTCGTGCCCTTGCATTCCGCTGGATAGCGCTCAGTAACATTGGGAAGCACTCTGCTTGGCTCCTTGTGAAACTGCTAGCTCAGCACTTGTGTGTTCACTCCCGGATAGGGTGCATACTCCCTCTGGAGCACACTCGCTCTTCCCTGGACTTGGACTGCTCCAGATCGGCATGCAAACTCTCTCTTGTGTGAATTCCACCACAACCACTCTTGGTTTTTATTGTCGCCTGCATGGTGTTGCCTATGATGTCTGCTTATAGCAACCGACCTGATTGGTGGAGGTGCGCTGTGATCCAATGGCCGGGATTGGTTACTGTGTTTCAGGAAGCACTTCTGTTGATCCAATTCTGGAGTGGTGTGGACCACAACCATTACTGCCCTAGGATTGTGATGATCTGGCTGAAATACTGGTGAGGTGACATGGTTTGATGATGTGTGTTTGAGAATGAAGCATGAAAATGGTGGTTCGAGTGCTGGTCCTGGAGAATATAGTTTGAGAATCGGTGTTTGAGAATGGTGGTTCATGGGTGGATGTCGGAAACGAAGGCTTGGAACTGTGGTTCGAATATGGATTTGGAAAATAAGGTTTTGTAAATGAGGGTTGAAGGAGACAATGAGGAAGGTTCTATCTATAATCACAATGCATCTCCCTTTCCCTTGATATGAGGATGGGCAACCTAATTAACAACCACTCTGGAAATATCAAAACTCCAGGGTTCTTTTATGTGTTGAATGTGTCTCCCCAGTGTCTTTCCAAATCTGCAACAATATTGTTGAGGACTTTTCATCATTTGAAGCTTTTCTGCTCTATAATCGTTGCTGGTGCCCTTCATGGATCAGATAAGATTTAATGGAATCAATCTTTGCATTCACCATGCAAATATGTATTGCATTAAAAAGATGTGCAAAATACAGATATCTTAAAATTTAACCTCCTGCAATTTCCTATTTCTCGAACAAATTTGAATATCTGATATTACTTCCATAAATCAGTGACGTAATATGTGGCACAACAACATGTGTCAAATATTTTATTGCATTTTTTTCCAAGATCCCTTGTATTTGCAATAAACATCTGTAGGACAGTTTCACGGTTTTCCTTTGCAAGGTGTGTGAATTTTATTTGGTACAAATTGCATGAGGTAGATGTACCAGATAGAAGGAAAAATCAATGTGACGGTACTCATGCGTATGAAATCCCTTAAGGAACATGGGCAGGGGGAACGAAGCATTAAGTCATGCGCCGGTAAGAAATCTCACAAACCCAATATGTCATGCCATATAATTAACACCTTCCCCCCACGTTTTTTTTTCGATTTCCACTGCTTCCACCTTGCATCGTATTGCTTTAGAAGGATATTGCAAATCACTCTATGACCAGAATAGCAGCTGTACAATTTATAAAGACATAGATATGTGCTGTAACAAAATGAAGCCATAATATTTGAATATTATTTTATCCTGCAATGCTACAACTGGAATACAAAGTCACTCCACCTCCCCCTCCACCCCCCCTTTTCTCTCTCCCTCTCCACTTATCCTCTTAAACCCTCCCACCCCTATCACCGAAATAATATGTTGTAAAGATGTTATCCCATTGCACCACTTTAATCTACAGCATAGTGAAAACAGTTATACGGCTTGGTAAGACAAAATCAAAACTATGGTTTTACACCATTGTGTGTGTGTATATGTGTATATATATATATGTACATATTGTTGTGGATTTCAGAATCAGATCCGAGCAAAGCACACAACATCCAGGTCCTCAGACAGTTATTTCCAAAAATGCATGTTCAGAATAGACCCATCCCCTTGTCTGGTGGGATTCTAACTCTTTGATGCATTGGAGAAGGTAGAGAACAGGTTCCCCTTCTTCCTTATGGAGTTATGGGATAACCTTTTCTTCTTTATAACACGTTCATGACTTATGGTTTTACGTTAGTTTTCATTTCTGCATGAGCGATATTCACCATCCGTGCACGTGATAGATAGCTGTTAGCCCATGGAGACTCATTCGATTCCCTTTCCATCAAGACACATTGGCTTGGAAATAGACAATCTATTTACACATTTTATTTTAGTAATCATTTTCACATTGGACTTACAGGACATTTGAGTCATTAAATCACACCGTGAGCTCTTCCAGAACGGTTCATTCTGGTGGTTGGACATGGCTCTGGATCATTTACTGCAGGACTGACCATTTTTCCTTCGACGTTTAACACGGACCTTTTCCATCGGGATCGACACTCTGTTCAGCAGCTCTATGGATTCTGACTGGCTCTTGTTCGTGTCAGGTTGAACAGAGAGGTGATGGTTTCCCGTTGACGTTTTGTGAGCTCTTCACATTTTCACACAGTTGCTCCGGCAAGTGTTTGCTTTCTGGCGTTCGTCCAGTGCCCCGAATATGGCGTCGTAGGCCAAGCCTGTGTTAATTGGGAGTTGCATCTCGTTCGATGGTGAGGAGAGAATGACCGCGCGAATTGACGGTTGGAGGTCACGTGCACCGATGCACCAATAGGCAAGCTGGATTTGGCTGAATTCGTGCTTGAGGCTCTGCCCAAACTGGTTACCTATAAAAGGACAGGACTGCCTTGTGACGGTTGGTTACAGCTCTTGACAGCTACTGACGGTTGGTGAGAGCTCCTGACAGCTCCTGACGTTTGCGGACAGCAGAAACGGTGGTTGGTGCTCGTTAGACCGTTCCTGCAAGTTCTGCTCGGTATCTGGGTCTTGGCATACCTGGTTCTTGGCGTTCCTGGCTCCTGGGGGTGACGACATGATTTTGATCGATATACGAGCCTGTTTGTGGGTGGTTGCATGGCGAGGCAGGGCACTGGCAATGGACCAAGGCATGCTCACATATTTTGGGTTATTTTAATAGACACACAACGACTTTTGCCTTGGTCAGCTGAGACCAGATTTATTTTCCCCCTGAATGATCTGCTGGGTAACCATGTCTCATATTTAATTGTTAAGTAAGGCGTAGTGATCAATATCTGCTCTTTGTCCATTTTTCTATCACTGTTTGTTGAATTATTTCTTTGTTTGAGATTATTTTGTTGATTGATTATTTTGATTGATTTGAATTCATCCATTTCATTGACAAGGAAATAAAATGTTCTTCAGTTTATTTATTTGTCTGAATAATAAATTCCTTGTTGACGTTTCAACCTGTCCATGCTTGTCATTTCCCTCCACTGATCCAGCATTGTCCAAACCTAGAGAGACTGAGAGGTAATTCCCAAACGAAATAACTTGTCATAGTTGGCGTGCACCAGCGTTAAACGCTCAGCCATATTAGGCATTACTTAAGATCAAAGATTGATCTAAGATCAAGATGAGATTGGTGCATCACAGAAGGCATGTTCCCTGGTCAGGAGGCCACGTGAACTCTAGTTAAACAGCAAATTAGATGGTGGACACCAGAACTTGTGGTTAACTGATTGGCCTTCGTGGTTGGTAATAACCCACCGCACCACAATGTTAATTTTGAGTCGTGGCCCCAGGTCCAGTTCTTCCGAGGAGAAATCAGGATTAACCCCCTCATGATTCACTCAGTACATGAGGCCAGAACAATACATATATATATATATATATATATATATATATATATATATATATATATATATATATATATATATATATATCTTCTTCTTCCTTCGACTGCTCCCGTAAGGGGTCACCACAGCGGATCATCCGTTATGATCTACATAGTTATTTGGCATAGGTTTTATGCCGGATGCCCTTCCTGACGCAACCCTGGTCGCCTCTTACGACACAGGGATATGGTACACCTATTTTAACCAGGGTATACACCAGCCCAGTATACTGGTACTCATTTCGCCAACGTCGAAAGGATGACAGGCTGAGTCAACCTCCTGGTGTATTAATTCAGTGGCCCAACGGGGCTTGAACTCAGGACCTCTTGGATCCCAAGCCGCTGCCCTAACCACTGCGCCAACACCAGGCTATAAGAAGAAGATATATATATATATATGTATATATATATATATATATGTATATATATATATATATATATATATATATATATATATATATATATATATATATATATATATATATATATTGTTGTGGTTGAGGAAATTCGCAAACCACCATTCAGGTCCCGTAGGTGAGATATCTCTGTAAGTACATGTGTAGTTAGCCCCAAACCCGTTGTTTAGAGGGAATAAATGTGATTCATTCCGGCTGCGACCCTTTACGATAGCCGTTTTTCTGTTCTATCTTTATTTTGAACCAACCACGTCTCAACCGCCATCACACAACAACCACCAACCGCAACGCCGCTTCACAACAACAACAACAACGCCAACAGCCACGACCTTTACCTTCACAGCACACCATCCCACAACCATCACATCACCGCCATTCCAAGCGTCACCGTGGCCAGGGACTGCCACTTTAAACCCTCCACCACCTTCACCTCTCCTCCTTCTGCCGCCATTTCCACACCGCTTGTGGGCACCGAGCGTCAGGCTGTCCTGGCCTCGTGCGGGACGCGCGCCGAGCCTCGGGTGCAAAAAGCGGCCTTTCCGAGGGGAAGTCAGATCAGGAATGATACACGCCCACTTCCGATCCCTCCAATCATTAAGCGCGGGGCGATTTGGCCCCGCCTCCAGGCGAGTCGGAGTAGAATCGATGTATGCAAATTCGAGGATCAGAGGAGGTTCACGCCCACTTTTCCTCCGTCCAATGGTCGAGCGTGGCTCCGCCCCCGAGCCCATCCTGATCCGGAAATTTGCATATGGGTTCTCCTGCTGCACTATAAAGCGCCGAGCGCGGGGCAAATTCAGGCAGTTTTCTGTTTCGGGCTCGGGCGAGTTGGAGAGGTGTGGCGGCGGCGAAGTGTGGCAGCAGCAGTCAAGACGGGTCTGGAGGAGAGTCGGTCTGTCGGGGTTCGGAATCTGTCGGGGAGTTGCAGAGAGGGGAAGCCGGGAACGCGGTCGAGGGCGCAGTGGAGTCGCTCGTCGCGGGACCCAAGCAAGCCAGCTATCCTCTTTCCCCAGAGCATCAACAACCCCCCCTGTTTCCCCCCGCGCTGAGATAGTGCGAAAAGGGGGCCCCGTTCCCACCCCATTCCAAGCAGTGCCAACGAAACCCGCGGAGGAGCGCGGAGTCGGGGCACCGCCGCCATTTTGCGGCTCATCACAAGACGGGTAGGCTCCACGCGGTCTCGGCCCACAGGCCCGTCTGCCCCCTTGTCATAGAGGGTGGCCCTTTTTCTTTTTCTTTGGAGTATATGTGTTGGCGGCGCCATCTGTAAAGTAAAACTGTGTAAGTGTTGCCGTGTGCTCGCGTAGTTGGTAGTAGATCTGCATTGTTGTATTTCTTTTGTTGCAATTGCTTTTGGTGCATAATTGTTGTGTTTCTTTTACATTTGCTTTTAGTGCATAATTGTTGTAATTGTATATGTGTGCTTTCCGTTTGCCGCGGAATAAATGTGCCTTATGTTGAACTGTTTTTCCCGTTTCACTTCGTCTTTTCTTTAATTGAATCTCCATCTTACTTCACGTAAAGGGTTGGTAGTGGGCTAAATACGCCCGATAATTAATCGGAACCGTCGCGGTTGAGGATAACACCGCTCGGTTATCCCGATAGTACGGAACGGGTCACTTAAAGTGGCCCTTGTCTGAAGTCGACCTGCGGCGAGGTGCGATCGCCCGGTCTACCCTCCGTGTGGGTACTTAGGTAGGTCGAATTTGGCGAACAACCCTATCCCACGCAGGGGGGCGATTGGCACGGTCATGGTGAGGCCGATAGGCCCACCCATGACTAGTTCCCGGCGTTAGTCCGAGAGGGTCACGACGGAATTGTCCGTCCGGTGGGCGACGTGCCGCGATTCGAGTTACGTGGCCGCTCGCGCGCTGGCGGGCGCGAATTCGCAACAAAATATATATATATATATATATATATATATATATATATATATATATATATATATATATATATATATATATATATATATATATATATACATACATACATGGTATTCTTGTTCGAGCAAAGAATACCCCATGCCATACATTTTATTTTCCTTTCCATACAAGGCCTTAGTTATTTTATAACTTGGTTTACAGATTCGCTGATGGTATATTTGCCGAAATGAAATATAAATATAAAATACATTTTTACCTTTTTATATTTATAAATTTTCCGCCGAAGGTGCATAAGTTTCAAATCCCGAAATGTAAACGTCATTTATTTTTAAAATATAAATTCACACACACGCACCGAAATGCCGAGTCCCCTTTAACCAAACTGTGCTGTAGTCTTCCGTCATGGTGTCTGAGCAGTGGCCAGCGTGGTTCAGATTGACTGTGGTGTCTGGAGTAAAAGTGATTGTTAAGAAGTATGTCAGCGGTATAAATTTGAGTGACTCTATTGGTGATTTAATCATGCAACATCTAAACGACGAATATTCTGGCCGAACTATTGCATCAATTCAGTGCAGCAGCAGGGATGATTCGCAGGCTACTCTGGATCGTGCCGATTTTGTTTCCGTCGAAAGTTGTACACCGCTGTTGTTATTGAAAAATTTCGGTGCCAAGTACGTCAAAGTTTCCTTGCGAGATGCTGATCTTCAGCATTCAACCGACCAGAAATCAGCCTTTGATGTGCTCATGGGGATGGCGAGACAGTACGATCAGATGCTCGCTGAAAAGTAAAAGCTGGTTATGGCTCTGATTGTCCGTTTTGAGCGTGTTCACTCCGAGTGAACGTCAGTTTTAATCCGTGAGCGTCAGTTGCGGCTGTATGGACATGTGGCTCGTTTTCCTGACTCTGACCCTGCTCACCAGATTCTCTCAGCGAGGGAGTCTCATGAGTGGAGGAGGCCAGTGGGTCGACCACGTGCCTCATGGTTGCAACAGGTTGACCATCATCTCAAGGAGATGGGGATGGGCCTGGCATCTGCCTGGGGGATGGCCAGACGGAGGCCCCTGGAGTACCGGCGGAAAGTGGACGCCGCGACGTGCTGTTCTGGCACATGCTCCCATACCTGACCTGACTCCGAGTAGACACCTTTTTTTTAATCATATTCAGCACTATGCACTGGTGTGCATGCACACCCATGCACGTTTAGGGTTGATTAAAGTCGTCTTTAGCTGCAATCTTGATGAATTATATTTATGTTGTATTTTGTAAAAAGGCTTATATTTGTTTTAAAAGCATGATTCAGCACTGGATGATGAATGAATCTTTGTATGATGATGGATTTTTAAACAATATCGTTTCGGGTTTCTTCCATGGTTGTGCCAATTTGAGGGTTACGTGAGCAGTGTCTGATTTTTGATTGGCTGCATACATTTGTTTACCAACAAAGTCACACGGATAATATAATTGATTCTGACTCTTCCTGGATTTTGAATGGTGTATTTCTTGTTTCTTTTCTTTATATTGACAGGCTGATGCTAATGCTTTAAATCGGCTCTAAGAAAAACATGCCAGACTATATTGTAAAAACAAGTTTTAATCCTTCTTTATTGTTTTTCACATTTAGCCTGGTGTTGGCGCAGTGGTTTGGGCAGCGGCTTGGGATCCAAGAGGTCCTGAGTTCAAGCCCCGTTGGGCCACTGAATTAATACACCAGGAGGTTGACTCAGCCTGTCATCCTTCCGAGGGCGGCGAAGTGAGTACCAGTGTACTGGGCCGGTGTATACCCTGGTTAAAATAGGTGTACCATATCCCTGTGTCGTAAGAGGTGACCAGGTTTGCGTCAGGAAGGGCATCCGGCGTAAAACATGTGCCAAATCACTATGCGGGTCATATGGATGATCCGCTGTGGCGACCCCTAACGGGAGTAGCCGAGAGAAGAAGTATTATTTTTTCACATCAGATGATACAGTGAACATGGGCATCCTGCATTTGAATGCTCTTTCATCTTCAATGTCTTCTTCGATCCTCCTGGTCTGGGATTTATATTTATCCCCCCCCCCACCTACCCTTGTCTTTTCCATGGAACATCCGAAAACAAATCATAAAAATTTATAATTTCTAAAAATTGAAATTATATTTATATTTATATTTCGACCTACCAACCCTACATTTTAGCTGAAGAACTGTGTAAACCAAGTTATAAAATAACTAAGGTCTAATGTGCAGTGCTTCTCTTTTTTTTGTCTTCACTTTATGGTAATAGATGCCCTATGTTAAATTATCACTTTACGGTGAATAATTACCTTGTGTTTTAAGCTGTATTCATTTTACAGTAAAATAATTCCCATTTTCGAGCATTACACCGAGCAATTTCAAATAATAACGTTTAATCTTTTGGGGAATTAAACAATTTTTCTTGTCATTTTATGCAAACACTAAGTATTGGTTCTCCTTCAGCAACAGCAAGAATAACAATTATATGATTAAAGTTATGCTTTAAATACAAAAAGTTCTTTCTTTTTTTTTCAACAGACTGTTTCCTTTCTTTTTTAATGTTTATTAATTTCCCTGTCCTTCATGGCACAGTGGTTTATGGATTTCCATCGCTGTGCCACGAAGAAGCCAAAAAAAATAAATTAACGACTTAATAATGAAATAAATTGAAAAATCAACATTGAGATGATGTCCAAGCAGAACATTTTGGGACATACTTTGCAAGAAAAGATTTTGCTCACAATTTATTTTCGATTACCGTTGTCTGCGTTAATAGAATTATATTATCTCACATTAACGCTCACGAGCTTATTAACATGCAGTAAATGTGCCCACAGTAAAACCCAAATGGCGGTTATTCCTTGCATTTATGTTTTCCCCTTGTCAATGACATATGCATGGAGGGGTCGTGAGGGTCTGGCACCCCCCTGCAAAGATCCTTCAATTGGTTGAACCTCCTTCGCCATGCATGAGCACCCCACACGATGGAAACCAAGGGAACTGGTTCCCTGAGGGAGAAGGAGAGGGGTTGATGTGGGGTGGAGTTGGGGGGAGGTGGGGAGCACTACTCAGTTGGCTTGGGATTATTCCTGGGAAGCACTTTAATCAGGCCCGCAGACATGGAAAATTACCGCTAAAGATCTGTCAGCCTGTTCACGCATGGGTTGAATAAGTCTGGCAAAGCAAGAAAAGCTCATAAACCCAACGATATTACAATTATACCCTCATTTCAGTGGGGATAAGGGGGGATGGGAGAGGCAAGGAGGAGGGTTGTGAATCAATAGTTTTCAATGTCTGGTGAAATAAACCCAAGTTTGGATTTTATACATCATAGAATTATCAAATGTATTACTCCAGAGTGTTCAATTCTGTTTGTCCATGAATAAGCCTTAAATCAAGCGATATTTTGGTCCACTGCAGGACAAATGCCTTCTTCAACTCATGCTTGCCATGTGCGAGTTGGTAAGAGTGAGGACTCAATGCAACCAAACTCACACCAGTCAATAGATAAAGACAGCGCTCCACATCCAATGCGACCTAATTTTTTTTCTATAAAAAATATTCTCATTATTTTACGTGAATAAAAGTCCAACTGGATGGTGTAGACCGAGAAGACTCGCCTTTCAGCTGTCTCTTTCAATCCTCTGCCTGACATTGAAACTGTTAGGTTGGTGCTTCTCAGGCAGAATGTTACATCAATGAGTGCCATCTTCCTTGGAAGGGCATGAAGCTGGAGATCTGTCTGCTAAGATTCGTTGGTGGAAATTACAGATCCTACAGTATTTTTCGATGAAGAGTACATGAGGTATTGCCAGTGTTCTGGCAAGCTTTAGAAGCTCTAACCTTGAGAAGCCACTGCATCAGTGGTGCAACCACTGCCCTGTAACCATCGTGCACAACTTCTGGCTGAATGTAACTGACTCCCAGTAAAATCCACACGTGAATAAATATAAATAGAATACAATACTTCAAAATACATCTGAGCTCCATTTAATGAGAAACTGTGATGAGGCTGAGTCTTTGGGCCACTCACTCTCTCAGTGCATGCAAGTTGGTGGTCTTTCTATCTCCTATCTATCCTATCCTATCTATTCTATCCTATCTATTCTATCTATATGTCTCTGTTCCCCACTGTTTTGTCCTTTCCTCTCCCGCCCCTCTTATCTCATGCCCCCCTTGTTGTGCGTTGTGTGTTAGCTCTCGCACGAGCTTCGACAAGGTATATATATATATATAAAAAAACGCTTTTGCAAGATTGTTTCTTCATTTGCCTTGTTGTCCATTGACAATGACAACTGGACTACGTGCTTCAGTGACTATCAAATTGCTTAAACAGTTCCTTCAACTTTTTCTCACCATTAGTCATCACCTTTCTTGGTTTAATGAAACTGTTATGCTCGCAAACAAAGGCATATTCCGCTTTGAAATTCTCCATTATGTGAAGTGTTTTTTTTTCAACATTCTTTAGCTCTTCACTCATGCCCACAAGGCCTTTGTCTACAGAATGATTGAGTATGCTTTCTCCACTGTGGCCTGTGGTTCCAGATTCAATGTGCTATTGAAACTAACGTCAAAATCTCCCATCAGGAAGACCAGTCATGGTGCACTCCTCTCCCAGAGCAGACAGATTAGACTCCTGATACTCTTTCACTTTTCATCCAGTCTTGCCCTTCCTGCCATAACCAGGCCACATACATTCTCCCACATTATCCCAGCCTTTGTTACTCTTCCAGGTTCAAACTACATGCACCCATCTGTTTGTCTTTAGCATTACCTTTTTGATTTTGTTATTCCATGCATGGTTGAACCTCCTTCAAGATAAGCATGTCTAGTCCCCCCTGACGTGATGGAAACAAAGTTAACTCGGATCCTTTGTCCTTTTGTGTTCTTCCATCAAGTCTTCAAAGATGGCAGCACAGCAGCAAATCATGTTGTTTCCCAGCCATAACCAATCAGGAGATTATCCATTGTCACAAATGATGTCACCACTATTTGCCTGCATCCTTATCTACTCACTATGGTGTTAGTTATTTGTTAAGGCCCTGGTCTGTTTGTATCCCTCAACCCAGAAATCAGTTTGCTAACTTTCCACCCTCTGTCACTCAACTGTTTTGTGAGCCTCTACCTCTATATTCAAAGAAGATCCTACCTCATTCTCAAGATGCAAAGACAAACCAGACAGCAAAGCAGAAGACAAACCTAATTGGGAAAATGATATTTCAAGACCAACTCGAGGTGGACAAAGGCTATGTTTTCACCCTTGTCTGTCTGTTTGTTACTTGCAAAATCGAAGACTCACAATTATATTGGTTGGTCTGGTCTGGTAGTCTGTCTGTCTGTTTGAATGTCAATTGCCTATAGGTCAATCGACACAGCACGGACACGACACAACATGAACACAGCATGGACCTGGCGGACAAAATTGGCGATGAATGCTTTGTCCCACCGTTGCAGGCTGACTATGTGTCTTGTGTGTTATGGGATCGTCCTATTTCATACTTTCCCAGGATGCCATTTATGTATGTGCTGTGTCCGTGCTGTTTTGTTCCCTGTTCGTGCTGTGGTGATGTCCTGCCCTAGTGGAGGGGGGGACTGGTGCTAGAAGGGAGGGCCCAGGGTGTAGGTGGTTGTGGTAGTGGAGATTGTTAGTCCCCTTAGACCCAAGAGACCCCATTAGACCTTCTGTCAAGCGCAATGACACTTGAGGGTCACCAGTCATAATCAAAAGGTAATCCTCTTGGCAAACCGAGTCAGTACCAAGCTTAGGGTGCAAAACGGTATCAATCGATTTATTAAATTTCTCTTTTTATTTTTTTCAGGCTCTGCTCATCTTGGTTAGTAGCAGAGGGAAAAGGCCCACGTGGCAAAGACAAAAGTCCGGTTTGCCGTACTAACGTGTTTCCTAAATTAGGGAGCGAAATCGTTTTTTCTGCGGCAACTGTTTAAAAAGATTAATGTTTATGAACATATCCCTGAAACGCCTACATAAATGCAACGTTGTTTTTCAGTGAAAGCTACTCAAGGTTTATGGGTTTTATATAGACTACGTGTGTGTGTGTGTGTGTGTGTGTGTGTGTGTGTGTGTGTGTGTGTGTGTGTGTGTGTGTGTGTGTGTGTGTGTGTGTGTGTGTGTGTGTGTGTGTGTGTGTGTGTGTGTGTGTGTTGTTCATAAAGCATAACATATTCTCTCTGCTAATTCCCTACCCCAACCCCTCTCCCCCTTTGTCCCATCCTTGCTCTATGCCCTCCCAATACAGTACAGCACCATCCTCTAACACCTCTCACCCTCACCTCCCCGACATTTCGTACTCCACCCCTCCTCTCCTCTCCTCTTCACTTCTCTTCCCTTCCTCTCTGTCTCTGGACGTGGCCGGGAAGGGTTTGTCTCTGGACGTGTCCAGATGGTATTTATCTCAGGACATATCTGGATGAGAGTTTGTCTCTGGACGGGTCTGGATGGAAATTTGTTTCCGGACGTCTTTGAGTGGTGTTTATTTCTGGACGGGAGTTTATCTCCGGACGTGTCCGAGTGGTGTTTGTCTTTGGACAGCTTGACTGCAGATGCATCTCTTCAGTTTTTGTTTGTTTGTCTCCAGACGCATCCGGGCGGTGTTTGTCGACTAATGCGTCTGGGAGATGTTTGTCTCCGGAAGTGTCTGGATGGAAGCTTGTCTCTGGGCAACTAGGCTCTGGACACGTCCAGGCAGTGTTTGTCTCTGGATACGTCTGGGAGATGTTTGTCTCCAGAAGTGTCTGAGCGGTGTTTGTCCATGGACATGTAAAGATGGTATTTATCTCCAGACATGTCCAGATGGGAGTTTGTCTTCGGTCGTGCACAGGCGGTGTTTTTGTCTGAACAGTTTGTGTCCAGGTGGTGTTTATGTTTGGAAGGGAGTTTATCTCTGGACAGGTCTGAGCGGTGTTTGTCACTGGACAGCTTGGCTCCAGACCCATCCGGGTGGTGTTTGTCTCTGGAATGTTTTTATCTCCAGACATGTCTGGGTGGTGCTTGTCTCTGGGTGGTAGTTATCTTCACCATTAGACATTATTTTGTTTTCATCTTCACTGTTATTCAATGCAGAATCATTATGATGAGGCTATGAATCGTAATTAACACGACACCACATGTCGACCTTCCTCTCACGGCGTTCCCTCCCCCCCCCCTCAACTCTCATGGCCTTCCCTCTCCTCCCTTCTCACCACTCACGGCCTTCCCTCCCCTCCCCCCTCACCTCTCATGGCCCTCCCTCCCCTCCACCCCATCACCTCTCATGGCCTTTCCTCCCCCTCACTTCACCTTTCATGGCTTTCCTTCCTCCCCTCACATCACATGACCTTCCCTCCCCCACCCTCACCTCACATGACCTTCTCCCCATCCCCCTCACCTCTCATGGCCATCCCTACCCCCTCACCGCACCTCTCATTGTCTTTCCTCCACCCCTCACCTCTCACAGTCTTCCCTCCCCACCCCTCACCTCTCACAGTCTTCCCTCCTCACCCCTCCCCTCCCCCTCAATTCTCACGCCCTTCTCTCCCCTCTCCCCTCACATCTCACGGCCTCCCCTCCCCTCCCCTCACCTCTCATGGCTTTACCGCTCCTCCCCCCTCAACTCTCATGGCCTTCCCTTCCCCCTCTCACCACACTTCTCACGACCTTCCCTCCCCTCACCTCTCATGGCCTTCCCTCCCCCCTCACCTCACCTCACCTTCCACGGCCTTCCTTCCCACCCCACCCCTCACCTCACCTCACCTAACACGTTTTCTATCTATCCTACCATTTATTAAACGTTAATCTATCCCCGGGGCTTTTCAACATGACTGTCTCTTTAAACTTGGTTCCAGCAACCATGATTCCCGTCGCCGGCGTTGGTGTTCATTATCAATTTGGGCCTGGCCCGCAAATTTTCACTCGTGCTCTTGCACAATTTCGTGGCTGGGCAGCGTGGCTCCATTGGCAGGGATTTCCATCTGCCGAACTCAAACTACGCCACCCCCGGCTCGCTGAGGCTGTCTCCAAGCCTACCTACACCGTATGAACATTGGGAATGCCCCTGGCAGTGTCCCCTTTGATGCCCACGTGGCATTTTGGTGCTCCAGATCCAGTTTCCATGGGCTCCCCGTGCCCATTACACTAACTCGTCCCTTGGACCTATGGCCTACTCTGGCTACTACTTCGGTGTCTGGGGGTGGGGGGCTCTCCTGAGTGCACACATTTCACCAGCCAAGCTCCCAGACAGTCAATAGACTGCTGCACCCTTCAAAAAGGTTTCGTGCCTTCATTCACACCAACAACAAAACGACATCCGTTTTGGTTAATTTAACTAACCCACTAACTAACATTACACTAACCCCGGGTTCCCTTGGGTGGGATTCACTCCTATCCCCAATCATTCGTCCGCACCATGCATTCCACATTCACTCCACTCACCCTCGGGCCCACTGACCCACGTGTAGGCCGACTCATTGTACATTTCTCCTCCTTTTTTTCAACACACTCTAACAACTATGTCCCCCTAACTAAGCTCGTGCTCCCCGTCATCCCTTATACTAATGCACGTTCCATTTAATTCTCTTACTAAGCTACATCCCCACTACACGTTCCATGTCTGTCCATTTCTCCAATCCATTCTAAATTATATCCTAAATTCCCTCTAACTGATGCCACCAGGCCCCATGGAGGCCCGTCTATCTATCGCTCATGCCCAATGAGGCCCGTCTATCTATCGCTAAACCCTTCCCACTAACAAGTGCTCCTCTGCCCAAGCTGAGGATGTTCGCTACATCCCGGCCAGGCATAGTGTACTCGGAGCAAGGCCCACCGAACCTTTCCTCACCAGGGTGGCGGTTTACGACTCGTTCGTCACCTCCGTATGGGCGATAATTGAAAGTGAATCATCGCCCCGTCGATCACATCAACCGCTCGCCTCCGAGCCAACCACCATGTGAGCCAGCGTGTGTTAGTTACGTGGCCTTCGCGCTGCGCGATCTCAGCCAACATCACTCGCACACGGGACCGGCAGCGTCATCCCCAAGGTTCGCTACGCGCGTCCTGCGAGCATCTCCCGTGGTGCGCAGCCCGTCGGCCTCCGAACACATGGTCACATGGGGCCACGTGCTTTCCAAATTCACACCATTCACTTCGTCGCCATTTTAACCGTCCACGTGATGGTCTCGTTCCAATCACGGGACATTTCCGTGCCAGCTTCCAAATCCGGAGTCATGCAGGCCTTGGCCACTCATAAAATATGAAACGGACCTCACACCCAACGTCCGGCGGAGCTGACACAGCCTCCAAAATCAACCCGTCTGTTACACGACCCACGTCTCCCATCTGGGTTGGTCCGTGTTCCATCTCCACGCATGCAGTCATACATGGCATGTCATTTGCAGTCTGCACACATTTTAACACACTCTGGGATATTCACATCGGGGGCTCGTGTTAGCCCAAAAGATCCCAGGGTTTCCATACCCCCCCAAGCTCGGCGCGTACTCATTCGCACCATGCACCCGCTCGACCTCGTACGGCCCCACCGGACCCACCTCGTCACGGCCTGCCTCGAGGGAGCATACCGTCTCCCCTCGTTCCTGTGGGAGGTTAATCTGACCCTCACATTGGGTCTCGAAACATTCCCGCCGCTCAACCTCAATGTCCCTCACCAGTTCTATGTGTGTGCTCCTCTTTAATTTTGTTCAATTTGTATTTTCCCCGTTCTATCTCCCCTTGTGTCCCTGTTACTATTTCTAGATCCTGCATCACTGTTATTATTTCTGTCATGCCCTGCTCGAGTTTATCGGTTTCACGTTTAATCATTGTGGCGTCGCTCATTACCTCGACCTCACCCGTCGTCATCGCGGTCCGAACAACCACACTCCCCCTTGACTCGGTCGTTCCCCACGTGCTGTACTGACCCCATCCGCCATTTTTCGATTCATTGTCTGCATTTCAACCTTTACATTTACCTGCTCCACCTTCATTTCTTACTGGCCCACCTTCATTTGTGTTTGCAAGTGTATCCCCATACTCTGCATATTTCCATTCATTTCGTTCTTAATGTTTTGCATATTTCCCTTCATTTCTTGCGCATTCACATCCATTCTTTGCATATTCACATCCATTATTTGCGCATTCGCATCCATTTTTTGCATCAACATCTCCAACATCTGTCTCATGTCAAATGACCCGGCAAAGTCGGTCCGCCACGATCGGGCGCGGAACCGACAGGGATTGTTCGGTCCTCCATCGGGGCCATTTGATGTGGGGGGAGCTCATGCACCACCGCCGCCGCCCCCAATGCCACCACTGGGTTTGATTGCAGGGAAGGGTCTTCCTGCAAGGTGTCATCCTGGGCCATGGGTTCCTCTAACGTTAATCCCGAACCCACCTGTACCAGTCTGTCTTGGTCCGCTATGGTCCGTACTGAGAATCACTAAAATTTGGATGCTCTTAATTTCGGAGGGAAGGGGGAAGAGAGGGGGGGGGGTTGCCAAGCACAGCCCTGATCTGAGTCCCATAAATTTCCCTGTGGAGGCGGAGGGGTTTGAGTCCCACTCCAGACACCAAACTGTTGTGTTTGGTGTCCTGTAAATTTATTTGTGGAGGCGTGGGGTTCGAATCCCACTCCTGACACCAATTTGTTGTGGGCCGGGGGTCAGTGGTGAGAACGACCGCTAGGTTGGAAAGTTTACGCTGTCTCCCACCAGACTCCCCGGAATTATAGGCCATCGCTCGGATAACTTCACGAGCCGGCGGGTCGATTAATCGACCGTGAAACGCCAATAGCTCGACCACGTGGCGTAGGGTTAATTGTGGAGATCCAACATACCGAAGTAACCACGCAGTCTTGGCCACCGGGGATTCACGCCCTCGGAATGTCTGGCCGAACCGGATCACTCTGCCAGCTATGATAGAGTATCAACTTCCAACAACCAACTCCGGCTCGGCTGCAGTAGAGCAGGCTTTCCCAGGACGTTCCGGCTACGATGTAGCGGTTGCCAGGGATGAAACCCCGTTTAAACTCAGATACGAACCATGCTGGACCAACATAAGGAGGGACAGAAACAGACTGGGCTCATTTCTAATAAATTTATTTACAGCAAAATCAAAAGACAGAAGAGGCGAGACTTGAACAAATTTGCAGGAATTTACTATGATACAAAAACATATACAATTCTACTTAAAGACGGGCCCACACGCAGACACACACAAAATGAAAAGAAAAAAACAGAGTATTTATTTGATCCATCGCAGCCGTGAGGATACACGAGCTGTGGGTCAGAGTTCATGGGTACCTGTCGTCGCAGGAAAGTGTGCTCGGTAATGCGGCACCTCATGTGGCTAATAGTCATCGGGGCATGGTCCGGGAGTTAGTGCCAGGCTCATGGCTCGTGACGGAACTTGTATGGCGAATCGTCGGAGCTCCCAAACTCCTCTCCGTGCACGTACCAACCACGACTCCTTCCTTCCTCGCACCACCCGACTCAGCGCAAAAACACGACTCTTGGTAGGCTCCTATCTGTGCACGTCCCTACCACCACTCCTTTTCAGACTCCTGTCTGTGCACGTGCCGACAAAACCTCTTTTCCATGTAGCCACCGTGACCCAAACTCTGCTGCTTCGCCACCGCGAACAAACTCTCCCAGCGCCAACGCCAACCACAACCACCCTCTGAGATGTATCTCCTCCCACCACGGGGAGGAGCCTTGGCGAGAATCATCTCGCTGTCCGTCCCTCATTGGCCAATGGACGCACCCTTTGTGTGAGTATATATATATATATATATATATATATATATATATATATATATATATATATATATATATATATATATATATATATATATATATATATATATATATATACTCACACAAAGATAGAACATCATAAACATATGTGCAAAAATTATGAGCCCAGACTGGGAGTCAAACACAGGTCAACTGACAAACCATACTAATGCCCTACCATCTGAGCTATCTGGGTGACCCACCAGCTGAGCAATGAAATTCTTCCACTCTATATATTCTACTAATTCTTCCACTAATTCTTCCACTTTATATTTTATACTTCCAGACCCCGCTATTCGCAGGGGATACATTCCTTGAAAATACCTTGAATAGTGAATCTGCAAATATTGGGGCATTCTTTCAATGGAAAAAGGGGGTTTGGTTCCCATCAGTTAGTGATGCGAAAAATACTACGAATGGGGCGAATGTCGACACTGCAAATTATTTCATTGGGAAAAAAGGGGGATGGGTTCCCGGCATTTCCTGATTCATGAAAAATGTCGCGAATGGCGAAGCCGCGAATGTCACGCATTGTTTCAATGGAAAAAAGAGGAGTCGGTTCCCAGCGGTTCCTGATTCATTGGGGAAAACTTTTAAAATTCTAAAAGCGCTTCGACTGAGAATACACATGATTGCAGTTTCATAAAAAATGCATACGAATAAAAAAAAAGACAACACCAGATATAGTTTTCAATGTTTCTTGAAGGAATGCATTCAATGGTTTACTTAAAGCGATTAACCATACCGTAAAAGGAAAAACAACAACAATGAGTATCCTGATGAGTCGCTCACTGAAGTCGATGCAGGTTAGGCAGGATAGACAGGTGAGGGAGCTGGTGCTCCTGAGGGAGACGGACCAGGGTGAAAAAAACTCCATGATTGAGAGCTGTCTGGCAGATTGCTGCAGGTTTCAATGTAGCTCCTTGTGTGGGAGCATCATGTCATCCAAACCCCTCGTGAACTTGAGGTAACTCTCCATGACTGGATCAGCATCTAACAGGCACTTGGTAACTGACCGCATGTCGTGCAGTATTTCACCCAGGAACTTGACCATGAGTTTGGCCCTCAACACCTCTTCCTCCTCATCACTTTCCTCATCCTCATCCTCTTACTCCTCGGAAACGTTGGCAATGGCTCCCAACTCCACCTTTGTGAGCTCCTCGGCATGCGAGGTGATAAGAGCATCCATCTCCTCAGGGTCAATGTCGTCATAGCATCCCGGACGTGGGTGAGCACTTTGGTGTTCGATACAGTGCTCGCCGCAACACTTTCTTGGCTCACCTTCTCATTCTTCTGTATGTAGTGAACGGTGGATTCGTTTATTCCATACAGTCTGCCCACAGAGGCCACACTCTGTCCTCTTGAAAGCCGATGGAGCAGATCCACTTTGTGACTCAGGCCCATCACTTTCTTATGCTAATTGGAAGTCGATGCATCTCTGGCAGTGGTCTTGTACTTGGGAGCCATGTTTGATCAAAGAGCAGGGCAAGAGGCAAAACACGAGTCAAGGCAGTGGGACGAGAAGAATGATTGAGACCAAGGAAACGCTGCACATGAGTAGTCTTGCGGGAATTGTGGGTAGCTCCGGGAGGGGTGAAAAGTCTGCCCTTTGTTTGTGGGTGATGTTTGTGGGTGATGTTTGTGGATGATCACGTCTTATGCAGCTGGTAGTGGATACAGTGAAGTGTTTTAATTGTGTAACTCGCAGTGATGACTTCTTACTCAGTTGGTGGTAGATGTGGTGAAGCAGCTGGTGGTAAATTGGAGGTAGAAACAGTTGGTGGTAAATGTGGTCACAGCTGCAAAAAACGATTTTCGGGGGAATATTTTTCCATTTTGTGTGGGATCTAAAGTGGCTTAAGGATCTTAAAAGGTCAAAAAGGGGTTTATAAGGTCTGATGGGTGAAATGTATCTCAGGGGTCTAAAGTGTCTAAAGTGTGTTGAGTTCCATAAAGGGGTCTACAGTGTTTAAAGTGTCTTATACCGGTCTAATGGGGCTAAATGGGTCTAAGAATCAGGTCTTAAAAGGGTCTAAGCCCGAAGGGGTCTAAAGGGTGTCAAGGTTAATATATGGCCAAAACTGAAAGTAGTATTTTTTTGGAGTGTGTTTAAACGTTTAATTCATTATATAGGAGGCAGAGTTCATTCATTATTGACAGCATTCAAGGTTGGCTTCTCGTAAACATCTTTTCAATCAACTTATAATAGAACAATTGTTCTTTGCCCTTCATTAGAAATGAAAGCAATTATGACATCATTATTTATTGCTAGTTTTCTTTGAATGATTATTTCCATTTAATTTTGTATGGATGTGAAACCAATTTTTCTTAATCAGTAAATGTCAAATTTATTCATTAGTAAGAACTTATTCAAAGTAACACTGAGTGGCCATTTAACACAATTACTTGTGTGTGCCCTCAATAAAAGTTCAGACTCTGGCATTCAACCACTTATCCTGAACAGCTGTACAAACAGAATAACAGTCCAACATTCTCCCTCTGTGAACAGGCAACATGGCTGCCGTGCAGAGCTGGTGAGGTCTTCTCAAGGCTTACTGTTCTTACTGCCAAAACGTTCATGGGAATTAATGAGCCTCACAACTGTGACAGCTGCAAACTTCATGGGTAATTTATTACATAGGAGCAATGTTCATTCATTATTGACAGCATTCAAAGTTCGCTTCTCTTAAACGTTTAAATTAGTGCACTAAAATCATGGTGATTTTATTTTTGTTGAAAGAATTGCATGAAAACGGGGGGGAGCAAAGCAGGGAAGCAAAGTGGGGGTGTGGTGGGTTGAAAGTAGGGGCCAGGCTGAAGAAGCTACAACCCATTGCTGTAATCATTCTGACAACTTGAAGTGTGTGCCAAAGTATCTGCATTTTTACATTCCACTTCAGTCTGCTTAAATAGCTCTGGACACTGCATTCAAAATAATAATGCTTCTCCAATTGTCAAAGAGAAGGCAGACAAAAGTGTATGTCTTCTTCCTGAAAACTGGTTCGGTTATCAAAAGTTTCAAAGCTCACATTGCGGCAGAGGTGGTGCTTGCTTTTGATCTCACTTTGGAAACATAAAACTGCTTCCAGCGATCAGAGCAGCCTTTTTGTGGCACTGCATGGTATTCACACCAATTCTGAATGTATATTTCAAAAGGAACGGATGGAGGCTTTGTGTGATACACAACGTTCGAAGGTCCTATCAGAGGCAGTTCAGTTGGAAATGAACAACCAACAACATCAGTTGGTCGTGATAAATGCAGTTTAGTTCATATAGTTCATTTCAAAAGAGATACTAATATCCAAGAAGGTTGAAGGTTTCTTTTATTTTTCATAACATAACTACAAGATTAGCAAGAAAAAAGTGGAATAGTAATGTAATGTAATGATATTTTGAGAAATAAAAACCTTTGCGTTTTTGGACTGTTATGAGTATCTCTTTCTGAGAACATTTTGAATGCCTCACAAACTGATAAAGATAAACCTGTTATGGTTTGGTTAACCCCTTCATATGATCTACACAAGATAAACAGGGAAACATACAAATCTGTAGTAAATACATGGGAACATGAAAAAGACAAAAACATGATGGAAAAATTTTAGTTCAGTGCAACAACAAAGCAATGCACCAAGTGTTTTCCTGAAGAAAAGAAGTGCATTTGTTTCCGGGTCAGACAGTACAAAGCGTCAGATAATCAATAAAAGCCTGTTGGATGGCTGTAAACGTGGAAGCAAAAAGCAATTACATTTAATGGGGTTTTCGGATGGTGCCGTCGCTGTTCACGGCTTGTAGATTGATAGGCCACAGCTGTGGCCACAAGAGACAGCCGATGGCCTGCTCAGGGATATTCGAATGCGGCCAATTACAGGGCAGGGCAGTTTACAAATCCCCGGCCACTGTGGTGACTAAGATGTGTCCCAGACTTGGTGAAAGTCTGAGTGGAGGTTGAGGGTTAAGGCCAACAAAATGGCCATCTTGCCTTCAAGCATCCTGTCCATGCTAGATATACCTTCCGCTCTTCAATGATGGATTTGTAGAGCTTAGGATAACCAGAGTGTGAACTCCATTACTCAGAGTATTGATGGAATCTGAGAATGTAACTGGAAGGTGGAAATGTTATTTCAAAACTGAATTTCAACATCTCCAGAAAAACTTCAATCAGATAGAAACATTTATGGAGCTTTCTTGGACATTCAATTTTCTTTTGTTAAATTTCTTCCCTTTCGAATCAAAGCAATATATTCATGTCTGTTGCGGCAGAATGACTCAAACACAAATGAAAACAGAAGGAATTTCAAGGTTAATGACTCCATTAAAGAGACACTTTAACGTTCAATAAACAGTGAAATCGTATATCTATAAACTGGCAGCAGTGATGATTGATTGTAGGTAAATTAGGGAGGTATATATATATATATATATATATATATATATATATATATATATATATATATATATATATATATATATATATATATATATATATATATATATATATGAAAAAGGAATAAAATTTAATCCCTAAATCACGTTTTCATCAGAGTGGGTATTCATTTGGTTGGAATTACTCGATCACACACCTATTCCTGCTGTGCAAAAGCGGAAAATGAAAAACGGAATTGTTGTAGAAAACCTTAAATAATGCACCACAGCAGGAAGGTAATGAAACTGGGGTCTGCGTCACCATCGATCTGTGCTCACACAGAGACAAGTAGTATCGCAAAACGACTGGATATAAAAACGTGAAATAAAAAAGGTGAACTGGAATCGCATATTATGATTTGAGGAAGAGAGAAATATATGAAATAGATGATGTACAAACAAGTAGATTGGTAGACATTTGCTCTCCTTGATTTCTTGGAGTTATGGGTCTTTCCACAAGATCTTTGATAAGTTTACTTCAATATATGAAATTAGAGATGCATGTATATTCATACCCTGTTGATGAAATGCTATCAAACAAGGATCTAAATAGCTATCTAGTATCGTTGATTATTGATTGAACTTCACATCAGGCAGCAAGGTCAGTCGAGTTAACAAACTAAAAGATGCTGTTAGACATAAGCCTCCATTGTTGACATGAAGCAATTTGTGGTTTATGGGTCAGAAACAAACAAAAAAGGCACAAAAAGCTCTAACATTGAAATATAATGGCAGCAGGTTTACCATCAATCCAGAATTATGACCTTTAATCACGATAAATTACACTGGCATAAATTAAATTAAACATAAATTAAATTAAGGCACTAAGATATAAGTCAAGCTCATATTTTATGCAACAAATATGACACAAGATATTGGAACCCACATATTATAAGCTTGAGTCGACAAAAAATTGTGTACAATAAACAATGTGAACCCGTGATGGAATAATATATATTATTTAAATCCTTCATAAATATTTTGCATTTAACACCAAAAGGCCATTCCATTTATTCGATATACTGTATATTGTCATGACCAAAGGTCTCAGCATGGTCCCAGGGGTCCAATGACCCATAGCCAATAGAATGTTGACTTACCTGAAGGATACCCAGGTCAAAAAACCAGTAAAGACCAGTAGCTTACTGGTCAACTGGTACCAGTTGAAAACCAGTAGCCAACTGGTTCCAGTAAAGCCAGTTGGTTTCTTACTGGTTTTAATATGGAAATTGGAATAGAGTGATATATTACCAGTTGAAATACATGTATTTAACTAACTGGTATCAACTGGGACCAGTACATTGTAACTGGTATCAACTGGGAGACCAGTACATTGCAACTGGTATCAACTGGGACCAGTACATTGCAACTGGTATCAACTGGAACCAGTAAGACTTTAACTGGTACAAATATGAGCTACTGGTTTTTTCAACTGGGAAATTGGAATTCTGACTGAATTTAACTGGTACCAGTTGAAACCAATAGAGACCAGTTAAAGACCAATTAGAACCAATAGAGACCAGTTGAAAATGTGTACTGGTTTTAACTGGTTTTTCGACCTGGGTAATGTGCCAAAGCCTCGATAGTCCAAAATACCTCACCATGATCCAATCACATGGATTATCCGAGTGATATAGCCCTTCCAATTGTTGTCATTAATTTCGTTTACGCAACTTAAAACTCATGCAGAAGATGTGAAGAAAAAGAATGGAGCTGGCATGGTCAAAAAATAACTATTCAATGACTGCACACCTATTTACAAATCACAATTCAAATAATTCCTCCAAATTTGGAACTCATCATAATTGGCTTTTACAACTCGCACAAATTAATTGTATGATTATACAGGCATGCACAGATTATAAAACCTTCATTCCAATATAGTAATTATTCACAGAGAAATATGCACGACTCCAGGTCTCTGTGCACAAAAATAGAAGCATTTCAACACAGACAGACAAAAACACACAAAGAATGGCAATGGAGGCTCCTTTCAGTTATTCATCCTCTCCCTCCTCTCTCTCTCCTCCCTCTCTCCTCCCTCCTCTCTCTCTCCTCCCTCCTCTCTCTCTCCTCCCTCCTCTCTCTCTCTCTCCTCCCTCCTCTCTCTCTCTCTCTCCTCCCTCCTCTCTCTCTCTCTCCTCTCTCTCCTCTCTCTCTCCTCTCTCTCTCCTCTCTCTCTCTCTCTCTCTCTCCTCCTCTCTCTCTCTCTCTCTCTCTCTCTCTCTCTCTCTCTCTCTCTCTCTCTCTCTCTCTCTCTCTCTCTCTCTCTCTCTCTCTCTCTCTCTCTCTCTCTCTCTCTCTCTCTCTCTCTCTCTCTCTCTCTCTCCTCTCTCTCTCCTCTCTCTCTCTCCTCTCTCTCTCTCTCCTCTCTCTCTCGTTGTTGTGTGTTTTTTTTTTAAACAAGATGGGAGAAGGATTGGGGGAGAGATGACTCAGTTTAATGGGTTGAATATTGTGGCATTCACGTTATTAGCTTTGGCTTGACTCCTGTCATACCAGACACTGGCTCGCGATTGTGCAAACCTCTCCTCACCTTTTCCAGTGAAGGCTGGAGTTCCCCAAGGCAGTTTTGGGCCCAGTGTTGTTTCTTATCTAATTAAATGACCTCTCCAATGCTCTGTAAAACACTTCCTTTTTGCAGACTTCACATTATGCCGTACAATAGCCCATCCCTCTACTCACTATACAACAGCTGCATTTCTCTGCTGATCAGGAAATTATTAGACATTGTTCTAATAAAAGGAGTATGTTCTTCAATTCTGAAATCTTCAAATCCTGAAAATTAAATCCTGAAAATTTTTGGTCTCACCCTGGATCTGGATGGATCATCAAACAAACCCACCTGTCTATTTTTTGTGGGGTGGGGCAGGGGGTGGGTTATCCACTATAGATGCTCAGTCTCTTAAAGTTTTCAGCCTCACGATCAGCCATGACATTTCCTGGGCCAACCACATAGCAAAGCTGGCCTCCAAAGCCAGCCACAGAATGTGCATCCTCTGTTGATCCAAGCCTTTTCTTGAAAATCAGTTACTGACAGTCTACAAAGCCATTGTCCATAGCTCAATGGAGTACTGTACTGTTTTCCACTCTGGATTATCATCCCAGAATCACACCTGTCTCTCCTGCATTCTGTGGAACCTAAAGGACTCAAAATTATTGGCATCTCCCATAATGAGGCTGAAGCACAAGGTCTGCCGCTTTCACATTACAAGCAGGTTGGTGATCTCTCTACTTTTTACCGCTTCTTCTCCAATGTTTCTCCTTCTACTCTGTCAGTCCTCTAACCCTCCCCACATACTCATGGATGCCAGCATTCTTCCAGTAACTCCTTGCTAGTTAAACTTGCAAAATCCAGGATGACTGATCACCTCAACTCCATTATTTCTCACTTCTCCCATCTATAGAACCACTTTCTAGAGGCTGTTCTGTCCCAATTTTCCCTTCAGAGCTTCAAGCAAGTAGTGCACCACTACACCCTCTCTTGTAACCCCCAATTCTGCCTCGTGATTTTTATTACCCCCATTAACTCTTCATAACCAACCATCTTCCTTGCTTCATTCAGTATTTCCTCCTCTCCTCCCTTTCCTCATATCCTGTTCATTAATTCCCTTGATGATTGGACCACTGCCAGAGAAGACAATTATGTTACTTTTTCTCAGCATCTGTCTTATGACTGTGACATTACAAGAATGTCCCATGATGGGACATTGGATGTCCCATCCAATTGGATGGATGTCGCTCTTAGGAGTTGTAAATCAGATGCTACTAATTCCACCATAACAAGGAGAGAACACCATAACCTGGAAAGGAAAGTGTAGATACGGGAAGGATTAATGAGGGTATAAAGGATGAGTATGGATGGTGAGTGACCAATGGTGAGTGACCAATAGAAGAGGTGAATAGCCATTTGAAGTTAAACTGAAGAAGTTAATTCCATAGGCCACAGATGCCACTGCCCACTGGAAAATCTTATAAATCAGAACTGAAAAAAGTGCATGAAAACAAATATTACAAAATGTGGGCCAATGCAAACAGTAAGATGAGTGTCCACATAAAACAGGTGTCCACATAATCAAGGTGATTAAACATCACAAAATCTTACTTCAAGCAAACATGAATGCTGAGTATTTTAACCACATAAGACAGGTGTCCAAATAATCAAGGTTTACTAATTAGCTAAAACAAATCAAATTTCAGATCAGGCCGTGAATTGATCAGTGTAATCGAGTCTGCAAAAAGCATTCTACAACACCTCAAAGTGAATAATCACCTTCACGTGACTACATAAACCTTTTTCAAAATTAAGACACCAAACCAATGTCTATCTGCTTTCATCTGAAGAGTCTTTAGAGGTCTGCAAGGTATTTTTTTAGTGCAAGGTATTGTTTGGATTCGCTGAAATACAGAGGCATCGGAAGCCACAAACATTATTTTTGGGACCGATTTTTGTTTCATTTGTAGACGCAGTCGAGGCTCGTGAAAGAGATGGTTGTCAAATTCCACCACTGTCAAATAAAATAAGGGAGTGGAAAGGCAAAAGGTGTAATTTTTAGTTTCACCTTTAACCCCTTAAAATCGGAACGTCGGCCTAAATCGTAAAAATAAAACAGGATATGGATCTGTGGGATCAAGGTATCTACAGTATAGAGTCTGGTCGAAATATGCCAAAAAGAGTATCAATGCGAAATAAATTACACCCTAAACAAGTTTGGTGTAGTTGGAAGCAGAATTTCATGTAGATTAAGAAAATAATATGCCTAAATTGGCCTCATTTGGGGAAAAAAAGTTATCGACATTTGAATAAGGGAGGGGGGGTCTAACACATAAATGAGCCCTGTCTCCCACCCAATATGTCAAAAATGACAAAACGATAGAAATCTCAACTTATTCCAAAACTACTGCCTTTTTTGTAGAAAATATTGCACGAGAGTTTCATACTGATGAGACCTTTCCATTGATATAAAATTGTTGAGGTCCTGGAACTGAGCAGTGGGCCCTAAAAGGGTCAAAATGGTGTTAAAAAAGCCAAAAAAATGCCCAAAAAATTGGTGTTTGCTATACGAGCTTTCCAGGGAGAGAAAATGCTTCAGGTTTCAGTTTTTAATATGATATCGCTGATACAATTTTCAATCTGGAGTCTGTTAACAGCTCTGTGCAGAATTTGGTCCTGGGACCTGTGACCACTGATTAATTTTATTAGCATTGTGCATAAAGTTCCCTCCACTCCAATAAATAAATAAATAAATAAATAGAGGTAAAATTTACTCCTAATATTTTGTTCAATAGAATATTTTGTTCAACATATCACAGTAACATAGTTTCATTATCATGAGATCATTCTAAAGATTTGTGGGACATCAGGGGCTTGGGACGAAGCTCAAAGCCCAAAAATCAAAGAATCCTTTTGATCAAGCCTTTCAATAAAAAAAAAAACAACCATTGGAATATAGCATAATTTGCCCATAATTACAAAAACAAATAAACAAAACGAGGTGACATCTTCCATTACCCTCATTGCAATATGTAATGTAATATAATCATGAATTTCTGGAAGGTGAAATGGAATAAACATCTCCCCATCACAAAGATTGGCAAGACTTTGACAAAATTGAAACCCTTTCGACAAGATACTGTAGACTTATGCTCAAAGAGTCCAAATTAGAATGCACTATTCTGTCTGTGTGGTAAAACTGATCTAATCATGCTATAAATATTTATGTGTCATTAAAAAGATCCAATACTGTTTGTCTCTTTTCAAATCAACATCATCTGTGACATCGACATAAGCAAATAAGACTCAATTTTGGCAATCCAGGCCCCGACATTTACCACATGCAGAAACAAATTTCGAACCGTTTTTCTTGCACTCTAGGTCCAATATCAAGACCGGTGTTGGGTGGAAGAACATATAGTGTCTGCAGCTGTAGGAGATGTTTGAAAAACACTGTAGACAGGCTGAATTTCTATGGAGGTATGTACTTGACAACAGGGATGCCTTTACTTTCACCTCGGATGACCTGGTCTGTGGGTGTACGCTTTTGGCGCTTGATTGTTTGTAGGTTTTTCAGTGGTGTATTTCCTGCATATGTTGTAGGGGACAGACAACCCATCACATCCAGTGAATCTTTCCGATCAGGGGTCATGGGGTCGTGATCCGCATTGTTGGCCATCCATTGTGTGAACAAGCCAGGCAAGAATTCCCTCATAAAGTGTCTGGTAGTTTCATTCTCAGTTACTGACTGCATATATCGGACGACTTCATCCAGACTCACAGAAAACCCTCACACACTCAATTCATTGAGTAACCATTTGGACCTGAAAACATTGTCTACTTCAATGCCGAGTCCAAAAGGAACAGGGGATACAGCATCAAGGGCATGTTACATTGACAATACAGTACATTGTCCCATACTCACCAAAGTGGGTATTTGATAAATTTCGCCATGAACAACCACAAATATGGTGGTAACCATTCCTTTCCCTTCTCTGTGCTTTCAAGAATTTCATTTGGCAGGTAGTAATCACAATCAAACTGCTGACTGAATATCCCCAAGGATCAATTTGGCTGTAGTTAACAATTTGTTCAGCTGCGTCTTCAGCTCTCTCTCTCCATATCTGCATACCATTAGTCATTGATGATGTAAACAGCTGTGTTCTGCAAGCAAACATTTGATCTTCCCACATTACATACCAAAATATATATTGTCACTACACCTTTCCTCTAACTTCTTCTTTATCCAACTGGTGCCATACATGTCTTAAGCCTGATGTTGGCTGAGTGGTTAGAGTGGCTGGCTTGGGATCTTAGGATCATGAGTTTGAGCCCCGTTTGCCACTGAATTAACACCAGGTGGGGTTGCTCAGCCTGTCATCCTTCTGAGGCCATCAAAATGAGAAATTGGGTGCTGGTAGAGGGGCACAGCATCAGCAGAATAGTCGTGCCCCAACGAAACAATAGCTACCTGGCAGCCGAGCTGCCATACGCAAGAAGAAGAACACACATCTTCAGATGCAGCGATTTCGATCAGCTTCTGGCCTAAATCTGATAATGATTACAGTTTACCTTCTGAGTTGAGCCACTGACAACGTTTGACGAAGTCATGAATTTTCGTCCTGTTGACTGGCCGACCAGGCTGACTCAGTTGAGGCATACCGCTCTTCTCAGGAAGCTTGTTTCCAACATGTTTTATGAAATTGAGCTTGTGATATGTTTGTGATATTGAGCCTCAGCTGCAACAAGGTCATGGCAGCCGAGCACACACTTCTTCACTTTCAAATCCCATTCATCGTCATTTCGTTCGCTGCACACCTTCAGCAAGTTTTCTCCGATTGGCAAAGTTCGGATTTCAATTACGTTGCCTTGTTTGACAGGTTTTCTATCGGAATAGCATGGATGTTCGCAAAATAAACAGCTCCTTTTCCAGTCAAATTTTGTAATTCCTCCTCTCATTTCAACTCGCTGAACTTTACCAGTAAATCCCATTGCATCTTCAGATTTGCGCATTTTATTGCAGGTAACTTTCTGGCAATCAGGATGCATTTTTACAGGTTCGCTTTCCGACCTTGTTTCTGTGAGATATTTATGCAGGACATTGTCTTCAACTGCTACACTGTATTCTATAATGGTCTGTATTTCCCTCTGCTGAAAAATTTGTAGTTTGTCCAAATTCTTTTTCGGCATTTTTGAAAAAAATGTTGGACCCTTCTAAGGCCAACTGCTCAGTCCCAGGTCCCCAGGAACTTAACAATTTTATATCAATGTGAAGATATTGTTTCGAATTCGTGCCCACCGGCGTGCGAACGGCCACGTAACTCGAATCGCGGCACGTCGCCCACCGGACGGACAATTCTGTCGTGACCCTCTCGGACTAACGCCAGGAGCTAGTCACGGGTGGGCCTTTCGGCCTCACCACGATCGTGCCAATCGGCCCCCCGCGTGGGATAGGGTTGTTCGCCAAACTCGACCTACCTAAGTACCCACGCGGAGGGTAGACCGGGCAATCGCACCTCGCCGCAGGTCGACTCCGGACACGGGCCGCTTAAGCGACCCGTTCCGTACTATCGGGATAACCGAGCAGTGGTATCGTCGACCTCGACGGTTCCGATTAATTATCGGGCGTATTAAGCCCAGTACCAACCCTTTACGTGAAGCAAGATGGAGATTCAATTAAAGAAAAGACGAAGCGAAATGGGAAAACAGTTCAACATAATGCACATTTATTCCGCGGCACACGGAAAGCACACATATACAATTACAACAATTATGCACCCAGAGCAATTGCAACAAAAGAAACACAACAATGCAGATCTACAACCGACTACGCGTGCACACGGCAACACATTTACTCAAAAGCAAAAGAAAAGGGCCACCCTCAAAGACAAGGAGGCAGACGGGTCCTGTGGGCCAATATTTGCGAGGGACCTGAAAGAGCGGTCAGGTCCGCGAGACCGGGTGGATCCTACCCGTGTCTTTGTGATGAGCCGCCAATGTGGGGGCGCGGCGGCGCCCCGACTCCGCGCTCCTTCGCGGGATTCGTTGGCACTGCTTGGAGTGGGGTGGGAACGGGGCCCCCTTTTCGCACTATCTCAGCGCGGGGGGTGGGGGGGAAAGGGGGGGATTGTTGATGCTCTGCGGAAAGAGGATAGCTGGCTTGCTTGGGTCCCGCGACGAGCGATTCCACTGCGAGCTCGTCGCTGACCGCCGTCTTCCTTGCCTCGGACCCGAGCTATTCGGTCTCTTCCCCCATTCTCCTCAGCCGACTGCAGCAAACCACCTGTACGCCCTCGCCTTCCGACTCACTCCCCGCTCCTCCAAAGCCGACTCTGCGCTCAAACCGACTTGACCGGGCTCCAGGCTTCCTCTCTCTGCTGCTCCCTGACAGACTCCGAACCCCGACAGACTGCGAGCTCCACTCAGCTCTCCGACCTCTCCAGACTGACTCTTCTCAAACTGACTCAATTCGCCCCACACTCGGCGCTTTATAGGCTGGCAGGAGAACCCATATGCAAATTTCTGGATCTGAACGAGCTCAGGGGTGGAGCCACGCTCGCCCATTGGACGGAGAAAAAGGGGCGTGAGTCTCCCCTGATCCTAGAATTTGCATATCTCGATTCAACTCCGACGCGCCTGGAGGCGGGGCCAAACCGCCCCGCGCTTGCTGATTGGACGGATCAGAAGTGGGCGTGTATCATTCCTGATCCGAATTCTCCTCGGAAAGGCCGCACTTTGCACTCGCGGTTTGGCGCGCGTCCCGTACGAGGCCAGGTGCTCGGTCCAGCCTGACGCTCGGTGCTCACAAGTGGTGCGGGAATGGCGGTAGTAGGAGGAGAGGTGAAGGTGGTGGAGGGTTTATGGTGGTGGTTTATGGCCATGGCGACGTTTGGAATGGAGGTGATGCGATGTTTTCGGGAGCGAGTTGTGAAGTTAAAGGTCGTGGTTGTTGGCGTTGTTGTTGTTGTGACGCGGCGTTGCGGTTGGTGGTTGTTGTGTGATGGCGGTTGAGACGTGGTTGGTTCAAAATAAATATAGAACAGAAAAACGGCTATCTTAAAGGGTCGCAGCCCGAATGAATCACATTTATTCCCTCCAAACAACGGGTTTGGGCTAACTACACATATACTTACAGAGATATCTCACCTACGGGACCTGAATGGTGATTTGCAAATTTCCTCAACTGCAACAATATCACCAGTATGAAACGCCCAGGGAATGATATGCTCCACAAAAAAGCCAGTCGTTTTGGAATAAGTTGAGGTTGAATATAGTTTTGTCATTTTTGACATGTTGGGATTTAGGGCTCATTTTTGTGTTGGACCCCATCTATTCAAATGTAGGTAACCTTTTTTGCCCAGATGAGGAACATTGAGGAATACTATTTTCTTAATCTACATAAAATTGCGTTTTCAACGATACCAAACATGTTTGGGACGTAATTTACTCTGGGTTCAACTCAAATTCGACCGTACGGACATGTCAAATTTGAAGAGGATTTACTCAGAAATGAGTGAATGGTGTGCGATTGTACTTTGTTGGATCCATCCATCCATCCATTGGGACCATACTCTGTGCAGAGCATTGGTGCTACCTAAGCAGTCTTCTTGGCTATTGGACACAATCCTGGATAGGTCACCACTCCAACATAGGACAACAGCAAGCTGGCACTCATTTTGCTGACCTCGGAAGGATGACAGGCAGTCAACTCCACCTGGTATTAATTCACCAGCCAAGCAGGATTTGAACTCAAGATCTTAGGATCTCAAGCCCACCATCCTAACCATGAAGCCAACTTCAGCCTTAATTTATTGGATAGGAGGAATTAAAGAACCAAATAAATTGTACAAACAATACTCAGTGCATCTCCCCTCTCATTGGAAGGAGAGACATCCATACAACTACATTTACATATAATCTTATAAAAATATAGATATCAATTATTAGATAAATTTAAATTGACAAAAGCCACATATAAAAGTGAACATTGTATTAATGATCCTTCCATGGAGCTATCCACAGAAGTTTTGAGAATGCAAGAAAAACATCGAGACAACAAAACCTTTCTCGATTTCTTTTTCTTTCTTGCCAAATGGCAGGAATTTAAATTGTGTGAGCATTTCACGGAATGCTCAAAATTTACAATCAATGATCAAAAGGATGAAAATGCAATTTTTGGGATTAATCTACAGAGAGTGTAATGCTAACCACAGCAGTTCAGCGATGATGAGCTTTTTGAGCCATAATGAGCTGAAAAAGCGAAGAGTAAGGGTTTGATATTAATTTGCAGAGAAAAATGCAGAGTTTGCAAAACTGAAAATATGTGGAAATTAATGAGAAAGAATCCGTTTCACACAACACTGTATCACAGTTATCACTGTCTATTGAGCATAATGTGAGTGTTGTGTGATTCTTCAGGTGAACACCATATTGAGATTATTGTATGATTATTCAGGTGACCACAGGAATGTGAGTGTTGTCTGATTCTTCAGTTGACCACAGGAATGAGAGTATGATATGATTATTCACGTGACTAAAGGAATGTGGGTATTGTATTATTCTTAAAGTGACCACAAGAATGTGAGTATTGTGTGATTATTCAGGTGACCAAAGGGATGTGGGGATTGTGTATTTATTCAGGTGACCAAAGGAATGTGAGTATTGTATGATTCTTTAGGTGACTACAGGAATGTGAGTATTGTGTGATTATTCAGGTGACCACAATAATGAGAGTATTGTATGATTATTCAGGTGACCACAATAATGAGAGTATTGTGTGATTATTCAGGTGACCACAATAATGAGAGTATTGTGTGTTTATTCACGTGACCAAAGGAATGTGAGTATTGTGTGTTTATTCACGTGACCAAAGGAATGTGAGTATTGTGTGTTTATTCAGGTGACCACAGGAATGTGAGTATTGTGTGTTTATTCAGGTGACCACAGGAATGTGAGTATTGTGTGATTATTCAGGTGACCACAATAATGTGAGTATTGTGTGATTATTCAGGTGAGCACAGGAATGCGAGTATTGTGTGTTTATTCAGGTGACCAAAGGAATGTGAGTATTGTATGATTCTTTAGGTGACCACAATAATGTGAGTATTGTGTGATTATTCAGGTGACCACAATAATGTGAGTATTGTGTGATTATTCAGGTGAGCACAGGAATGCGAGTATTGTGTGTTTATTCAGGTGACCAAAGGAATGTGAGTATTGTGTGATTATTCAGGTGACCACAATAATGAGAGTATTGTGTGATTATTCAGATGACCACAGGAATGTAAGTATTGTGTGATTCTTCATGGTTGCATTTGTATGTAAAATATTATTTTATTAAAAATGAAATGCTTTTGGAAGAATTACTCTTGTCCCATTGCTTGTTGTTTCCATTTGCGGGTTTCAGAAGGTGGGAAAATCCCCACCTTCATTTTCAGTAAAGGATTTTATTCATGAACCAAATTGTAAACTGGTTCATAAATCTTTCTCCTTCACAGTTATTCCCCCATGCTTCATGCACAGAATACGTTTTGCAGTGGAAGATGATTTCCTTCTCCTCTAAGCTCCAGCTCTGTTCATTTAATCTTCTCTGATTCGTCTGGAACTCAGCAGTTGTTTGTTGTGTTCATTGTAGAACAGGCAACACCTTTTTAGTTTTAGTGTGGAGCTCTGGTCATCATGAGGTAGGGACCCCTTGCTCGCTGGATAAGGTGCAGTCATTATCCTTTTCAGCACACATTCTGGCTGCTCGTTGTGACAGCACAGACTTAGGTCGAAGCATACGAGGAGTCTGTGTCCGTTTAGTCATTTTCTCAGACTGATTGTCATTGTTATGCATAGATTTGTAACAGCCAACCATTTTGCTCTCCCCATGAGGCCAAAGGGCCTCAGCTGCTTGACAACGGTCACAGATGGCACTCAGAGTCATCGTGCCAAGAAAGTACATGCCAGGGTTGTGCGTCTGCCTGCTCGCTTTCTCCTCAATGGTTTGCTTAATAGCTTGCCGTCATTTAGGATCGCTCACAAGGAAGTATCCACAACCACAACCAAACCAAACCCCACAAAAATCTTGCAGTGTGGACCTTATGAGACATAGTACAAGGTTCAGCAACGTATGGCACATGTGCCATGAGTGTCATGCAAGATGATCTTGAGTGGCACATGCAATGAAAGTCAAATTAACGGGGAAGAAACTTGGTTGAAAAAAAAAGCCCAATTAAAAACTAGGCTTAAGTGCTCTGTCAATTTCTCAAATAAAATAAAAACAAGAGCTTCCATTGGGTAGCATAATTTAGAGTCTAAGTTATGCTACCCAAAGAAAGCTATTTGGCATCAAAAGAAAAACGATTCAATTGCTTTATTTACTACATTAGTTTTAGCAGGGCCAGCCGATCTTGATTCGCAGGAAATCTTGGGATAAGTGCCACTGATGACGACAATAATGTGTCTCACTGAGATCACTACACATCTAAATGAACTCAACGTTGGTCTGCAGAGTGCAGGCCAAACTGTTATGGGTCTTTTTGAAACATTGAAAGCATTTCTTATGAAACTTGCCATTTTTTTATCAGGACATTGACACCTCAACTTTCTGCCATTTCCAAACATCTTAAAGAACTATTGACACATCGTACCGTCAGTGTTGCCAAGGATGGAATGTAGGGGGTGTTCCAAAAAGACCGGGCCAACTTTGTTTGGTAACCTCTTGAACCCTAGCGGCCATTTTACCAGCCGCTATTCAAACATATATATATATATATATATATATATATATATATATATATATATATATATATATATATATATATATATATATATATTTAGCCTGGTGTTGGCGCAGTGGTTAGGGCAGTGGCTTGGGATCCAAAAGGTCCTGAGTTCAAGCCCCGTTGAGCCACTGAATTAATACACCAGGGGGTTGACTCAGCCTGTCATCCTTCCGAGGTCGGCGAAATGAGTACCAGTATACTGGGCCGGTGTATACCCCGGTTAAAATAGGTGTACCATATCCCTGTGTCGTAAGAGGCGACCAGGGTTGCGTCAGGAAGGGCATCCGGCGTAAAACATGTGCCAAATCTCTATGCGGATCATACAGATGATCCGCTGTGGCGACCCCTAACGGGATCAGCCGAAAGAAGAAGAAGAAGAAGATATATGTATGTCCAAGTGGCCAGTTTACCAGTTGCTACTCAAACCTTCTTATACCTGAGTAGTTGGATTTTTCTCCACTAATGCGTGAATCATTTCAACAAAGTGCCAGAAAATCAATTTGACACACATCCAGAGAACTGGGACTACCAACCACCACTGTACACAGAATTTCGAATAAAAGACTGAAGCTTTAGGCCTATAAGGGGCAGATCCTGCAGGAACAAAAACCAAATGACAGACCCAAACATAAGGCATTTGCCTTGGAAATGCTCAGTCGTGCAGAGGATGATGAATATTACCTGAAAAAGGTCATGTTCACAGACAAAGCTTGCTTTCATATATCAGGGAAAGTCAACCAGCACATTGAGAAGATATGGGGCTCTGAAAACCCCCATGTGGTCATTGAACACATATGCGAGTCCAAAGGTCAATGTGTGGTGTGGCCTTCTCCATGACACTTGGTTGGTCCATTTTTCTTTGTGGACGATACAGTGATCTCAACAATTTAGTTGAACATGTTGGAAGGATTCGCCTTACCACAAATTGAAGACCTGCAAACCAATATCATTTTTCAACAGGACAGTGCTCCCCCTCATTGGGCCTTAGTCATTTGAGCATGTCATGTTGGGGAAATTATTACTCTCTAGACAAGAAACCTTTGCCTCAGTCTGAGTAGGTCAAAGTGTTTGTGTTTTTCCTCTACTGTTCTACTATTTAGTTGTTAAGGCCTACCACCTACTTATAATCTTGTCTTTCTTTGACACTTTGGACATTGCTTGGGTTTCTGAAAGTACAAGGTGACCGGGCTGATAAGCTGTGCATTCTGTTTTTGCGATCAAAGGCCTCTCTGCTTATAAAATGGAATGGATATATGGGGAGGGGAAGACTGATCTGGGAGAGAGCAAATAAATGGTACAGAAGAAAGAACTCCTTGTGGACATTGATTATTACTGGACTTCTGTGGTTTATTTTATCCCGATACATGCAACACTGAGTCGGCTAGACGTTGAATCCTCGAGGAGGTCAAGATCCCTCAACAATCAAGAATCCTAACAGGCTACGCGGTTCGAGGGCAGAAATCCACGTCAGTTGGTGCCAGTGACACGGATTCGAATCGGCGTTGTGTGGCGCTCGTGACCGGAGGTGCTTAATCTGCCGGAGGCAGTGCCTGGAGGAACGACAAGTGCTTGAGCGAAGGTAAGCAGGGAGGGTTCTCCAAGGGTGCGATTTATTTTATTCTGTGATTTTAGAGTGAATTTAGCGGTTGTGATTTGTGTGATTTTAGAGATGGGAAATAGAAATTGTAAAAGGAAGGAAAATGGGTATACCGAGGCAAATTGTATTCAAAAACCACGGAGAGGTACATGTGCAAGAATTATGTTTGATAAGTATGGGCCTGAAGCTGTGAGAGACATGGGGAAATGGTGCAATTGGACCAAAAATAGTCGATTACCCTTCCCTGAGAATGGAACGTTCGATCACGAGTGTTTAGACAATTTAAGAAAAGTACTGGAAGTGAAAAATAGTGACAAAAAGGTCCAGAAGCAGGTGAACTGGAGCGTTTATATAAATTGGATGAAGGAATGTCATGACAGAGACGAAAAGGCACGGTTGTTAAACCTGAAGGGTCAGCTAGACCAATTAACGAAGCAAATGCCGGTGAGACTTGAAAATAAAACCAAGAGACAGCGAGCAGTGGCTGTCAGATTTGAGGATGAAGAAGAAGACTCAGATACATGGCCAGAGTGCACAGTTCCGATAGCACAACTGCTCGAGGACGAAGAAGCGGGAGAGACAGAGGGAGATGATGCCACAGGGCAAGGAGAGGCTCAACGGGGAGCCAGGCGAGTAATTAAGAAAGAAACAAGAACACAAAGCAAAAATAAAGTTCCTCTTGCTGACAAGGGTAAAATACAAACTCGATCAAAAAAAATAATGCCGGAGACCTCGAAGGACGGAGATGATGAGGCACTCATTGGCGCGTTTCCATTGCGAGATTACCCGGGTGCAAGGGAGGTACAAGCAATATATCGTCCGTGGGGCTCTGAATTAAAAGCCATCGTAAATGAGATGCCGAAGATACGGGAGAACCCAAAAAAATTCCAGGCAGAACTACGCGTGGTGGTGGCATGCCATCAGCCAACATATATGGACATGGAAATATTATTAAAATTAGTGGTACCAGAGGGGTTACTCCGACAATTGAAACAGGTCGCTGCATGGCCAGATGAAGCTCCTGGAGACAGGGAGGAGCTCAAAGAACATATTGACACCCTCATTGACGCTGTCACAGAGGTGGTAACACTTAAGACCGACTGGGCAAAAATACAGGTGTGCAGGCAACGCGCTGGCGAGGACCCATTGGAGTTCTTAGAGCGTTTTCGGGGTGTATACCAATGTCACTCTGGACTGAAAGAAGAGGGAGTACCATTTGCTCATGTCTACCTTAATGGTTTGACGGCCAAATTACAAAATGAGATAAAGCGAGTATGTATTGGTTGGGAATTAAAGGAAGTGAAAGACTTGATGGAATATGTAACGCATTGTAATTCATTGTTGAAACATCGTTCTGACGAGGAAAACGAATCAGCATTAATGCTATCCCAGGTTCAAGGTCAAGGTGAATGCCCCGGGGAAAGGAATGTGAGATATAATGCACAAAACCGAGGGCAAACCAATTACCGTCAGAGACCAAAATACAGAGACCAGCGCAGAGATTTCTGTTATACATGCGGAAAACAAGGACACTGGGCTAACGAATGCCGAAATCGTAGAAACAGTCGAACTTATAGTTCGTATGAACCGGTAGAACAGAGACCAGCGGCACAATACAGAGATGAAACTCGCAGACACTCCACGCCTCCAGTGAATGAAAATCCATATTATAGACAACAGGAAAGATGGGGAACACAGTTTGAGCAAGCTGGTTCATTTCAACCCACTGCACGTCAAACCGAATTCCCTCCTCCTCCTCCTCCAGCCTCGTTCCCTCCTGCTCCTCCCTCATTTCTTCCTCCTCCATCTCAAGGTTCATTTCAAACCCAAAACCCATTCGTTTTATGACAAAGAAAAGAAGCGACTTCGTCTGAGTTACCCTTCCTGACTTTGAAACCATGTGATGAACCGAAATTGACTTTGAAAATTGAAGGCCAAGAGATTCCTTTCTTAGTCGACACAGGAGCGACCAAATCTGCGCTCAGAAGGAGTGATTTCCCAGACGCCTCGTTATCGCGAGAACGAGTAAAAGTAGTGGGAATGTCAGGAGTTGCTAGTACCATTCCACTGACAGAGCAGCTCCGGGTGGAAATTGGACCATTGTCTGCAAACCATGCATTTTCGATGGCAACTAATACACCAATTAATCTGTTGGGGAGAGATCTGTTATGCAAGCTGAATTGTTCAATTAAGTGTACCCCTGATGGTGTATATTTAGAAATACCTCACGAATCACACATAACTATGATGAATTTATTACAGGAAAATACAGAAAATCTTGTATATCAATGGACTGTGATTAATTGTGAAGCATTTAACCATTTGCAGGAATATTTATCACATTTGGAGAGAAACGTACCCGAGGTGCTCGATTGGGTGAGTAAACACGGCATGGACAGACGGTACTTACAGACTCGACTACATTGCATTGCAGATTGCAACATCAAGGGAAAAGATAACGTCTATGCGAGTGAAACACTCTCGAAATTACACCAGACCTTTGACTTAGTGTTGGGAACAATTTGGATTGGGAAGCAAGGAATTGGCCTGGAGGTGCATCTGACGCAGGAACAATTAAAATTGTGGAACCAACCGTCCAGTGTTACACCACATGTTACTTTAGCGATTGCAGAAGGTTACCAAGAGACGGACATTGGTCACATGGTAACCTCTTTGAAAAAAGCATCACAAGCGACTTTGATGGAATCGAGCCAAGTAAACGGACTTTGGAAGATCGGGGAACAGGGATTCTGTTGGACAGAATGTCAAGGATCAGCAAAAGCTGTGTTTGAGGTGGTCGATCTCGCAGAATTAAATGGGTCAGGAAAATTACCTGAAATACTCGAACAAGTCCCGACTTGTCTGTGGGCAACACATGCCAACGATGTCGGCCAAATTAAAAGTATGAATCCAATCAAGATCACTATAGATCCAAAAAAGAAACTGCCTCGAAAACCGCAATACCCTTTGTCTCCAGAAGCAGAGGTAGGAATTGCTCCTGTCGTGGAAGCACTATTGAAACAAGGGATAATTATTCCCACTGTTAGTCAATGTAATACACCGATCCTACCTGTGAGAAAACCTGGGAAACCAACGTGGAGATTCGTACAGGATTTGAGGGCAGTGAATGATGCGGTAATTCCAGCTTTTCCTGTAATTGCAAATCCAACTACCATTCTATCAAGCATCCCAAGTAACACTACCTATTTTAGTGTTGTGGATCTTTGTTCAGCTTTTTTTAGTATACCAATAGCCCAAGAAGTTCAGTTTCTGTTTGCATTCACCTACCAGGGAAAGCAATACACTTGGACTGTATTGCCCCAGGGTTATTGTGAAAGTCCAACATTATTCTCGAGGGCCCTCAAAGACGACTTGGATGATGTAGTTTTCCCTTGTGGATCCACACTGATTCAATATGTTGACGACCTACTGATCTGTTCAGCGTCAAAAGACGCATGCGAACGAGATACATTGACATTGTTGAGGGCCTTAGCCAGGAAAGGACACAAAGCATCGAGAGCTAAATTGCAATTTTGCCAAGAAGTGAAATATTTGGGGCATATTCTGAAGGGAGACACAAGACGCATCTCCCCTGAACGTATAGCGGCAATATTAAACCTGCCCAAGCCAACTACTGCTAAACAGATGAGGTCTTTCCTCGGAATGACCGGCTATTGCAGACAGTGGATACCAGATTATGCGGCCTTAGTGCGCCCCCTGGTGGACATTGGTTCGGCAAACGCGCCCAGCCCACTTGCATGGACACAAAATGCAGACAAGGCTTTTGTAACGTTAAAACAGGCTCTTTCTTTGGCTCCCGCTCTGGGTTTACCAAACTATGAAAAACCTTTCCATTTGTATGCATGTGAGAGACAGGGATTCGCACAATCTGTGCTGACACAGAAGCACGGGAATAAATTACGGCCTGTTGCATATTACAGTACTAAATTGGATCCGGTAGCGCAAGGATTCCCCCCTTGTCTCAAGGCAGTAGCAGCCGCTTCGCTCGCGGTGCAGGCGACCGAAGCGCTCGTCGCGGGAAACACTTTGATTCTCCTGGTACCGCATGCAGTGACAGCTGTATTGTTAAAAACGAAAACACAACATTTGTCGGCTTCAAGAGCAACAACATACGAACTCTCACTCACAGCACCCACGAACATTACGATTAGGAGATGCGCACCGCTGAATCCTGCTAGTTTGTTGCCAGGAGTACAAGATGGTGATCCTCACAATTGTGAAGAGATAATCGCCCACACGTGTCAACCCCGTCCTGACTTGAGAGACACACCAATCCAAAATTCTGAATTGGTTCTATATGTCGACGGCTCATCATCGCGTGCACCTGATGGATGTTTATTAACAGGCTACGCCGTTTGCTCTGATCACAAAGTAATCGAAAGCGGGAGATTGGCTGAGAGCTGTTCCGCGCAGCAGGCAGAACTGTTCGCCCTCACTCGTGCATGCCATTTAGCCAAAGGCCAAATAGTGACAATCTACACTGACTCCGGCTATGCCTTTGGTGCTGTACACGAATTCGGAGCACTCTGGCGCGAAAGGGGTTTTATAACATCATCAGGTGCGCAGGTGAGGAATGGAGCATGGATTGCGAATCTGCTGGAAGCAATACTTCTGCCTCACCAAATTGCAGTGGTAAAATGTGACGCCCACACTGGGAGATCTGATGACGTCTCACGGGGAAATGCCAGGGCAGATGCAGCTGCAAAATCTGCTGCCCACACCAGAGCTCTTTTAATATCACAATGTGTATTGAGACAAGAGGCAACACCGACCATTGACGATATAAACACTTTGCAGACAGCTGTCAGTGCTAAAGAACGAGATTTGTGGATACTGGCTGGATGTGAATTCGATAATGAATCCAAATTATGGAGATCATCTGATGGTCGTGTGGTGGCACCAAGAGCTCTATTACCTTGGCTCGCCCGATTGGCACATGGGGCCGGGCATACTAGCAAAGGCGGCATGAGTGCTTCAATTGGGAGACAGTGGTTTGCCCCGGGGTTTAGTCCAATTGCAGAACAGTATTGTAAGACATGTCATATTTGCCAAAAACATAACCCAGCAAGGGGGGTGGAGATGGCCCCAGTGGGTCATCCAATTCCATTCGGACCTTTTGTTCATATCCAGATGGATTTTGTCCAGTTACCAAAATGCTGCGGTTTTGAATTTGCGTTAGTCATCGTCGATTTGTTCACCAAATGGGTTGAGGCTTACCCTTGTCGGAAAGCAGATGCCATTACTGTGGTTAAACTGTTGATGAAGGATTTCATCTGTAGGTTTGGAATACCTTGTAGGATCTCCAGTGACCAAGGTACTCATTTCACAGCCGAAGTGGTGAAAGAATTATGTCGCGTATTGCAAATAAAGCAACATTTCGACTGCCCGCATCGTCCGCAATCTGCGGGGGCAGTAGAGAGGCAAAATGGATTCCTGAAGAATAAACTGGCCAAGATTTGTGAACAAACTGGATTAAAATGGCCAGATGCTCTGCCAATTGCTCTCATGACTATGAGATCTACCGCAAATCGAAACACTGGCTTATCTCCGCATGAGATTCTGATGGGAAGACCAATGAGATTACCGAACTCACCTCCTTTGACTATAAAAGACATGAACGTGCAGCAAATGGACGACACGTTGCTTACGTTCTGTATCTCTCTGAATCATGCTGTAAGAACTTTTTATGCACAGGTGAAACAAGCTCTGCCAGAACCAGCCACATCTGATCATCACAACTTCAAACCCGGAGACTTTGTTTATGTGAAAATTTACAAACGGAAGAACTCTCTTCAGGCACGTTGGTGTGGGCCGTTTCAAATACTGCTAACTACCCATACAGCTGTGAAGTGTAAAGGAAGAGCAACATGGATCCATGCCACACACTGCAAACTGGCACACGGCAGAAAAGAACCCGAGGAGAACATTGCTTCCTGATAACTTTAATGATTCTTTCCATTGTAGGATTATTTGTACTACTAAATGCAAGTGGTGCAATGTGTACTTGGTCTGTTAAGCCGATAAGTACTGTCTGTGATCAACATTATTTGCATGTTCTTTGGAGATGGGCCTATCAGACTACCCACCAAACTAAGCCTAGGGCATTCAGAGACCGAAGAAGCTTAACGAGCAAAGTGGGTTCACCACATGGAATAAACACTTATCTGGCTCTTTCTCGTAAACACGCGAAAGCTTTTAATAAAACGAATTGCTGGGTTTGTACTAAGATACCTCATTCAGCAGTTACTGGGATACCGCTTCTGGCTATACCATTTAATCTGAGTGAATGGTGTGGGTACTGGGCAAAGGAAAGAAACTGGGATAAACAAGATAATAACCTTGACGACCACATCGTTACCAATGGAAATGGAAATTGCCTCCGACAACGAAATTTCAGTAACTAGTTTTGGCCAAATTTTAATTTAAGTAAAATGCCCCCACATTTTAAGGTTGAACGGGCAACAGAAAAACCCGAACTATGCTTGGTACAAGAGGCAGGGGGAGAAAGAAGATTAGGGAATTCTGAATGCAGTCATTATGTTTATGAAAATCACACGATGGGACCACAAGTCGCTTTAAATAATACCTATTTCGTGTGTGGAAATCGAGCATACCCATGGCTTCCAGTTAATTGGAGTGGATCTTGTTTCTTGTCATTCATTTTGCCACATATGCACCTGTTATCTAAGTCACCTTTTGAACATTTGAAACGGGGTAAACGGGGTTTCACGTCAACTGAACTGTTCTTCATAATTTTAATCCCTCACTACGGTGTTGGACAAACGTCTGTGGGATTGGCAGAGTTAGCTGCTTCGCTTGAATTATTGGCAAATAAAACTGCTCTAGGCATGGTTGATATCAACTCGGAGGTCGTCGCCCTACGTGCAGTTTCAATGCAAAACCGAGTTGCGCTCGACCTCATTCTCGCGGCTCAAGGAGGAACGTGTGCTGTAATTAACTCTGAGTGTTGTACTTATATCCCTGATAACTTGGAGAAAATCACAAACATAGCTGACAAGATTAAACAAGAAGGAGCCAAGTATCACAATTATTTCACGAAAGATGGGCTTTATTCCTGGTTTGAAGGGATTTTTGGAGGCTGGGGAACTACCCTATTGCATTGGATTTCCGTTGGGTTATTGTGGATCATCATTGTAGTGGTGCTTGTTAGATGTGCAACAATTACAATGCCGGCATTGATTGTTTCTTGTCTAAAGAGGAATACTGCTATAAAGGTGATGGTGGCCCAAGCACCACCCTCATACCCTGGTTTTGAGACTGAGTCCTACGACTCTTTTGAGATAGAACCTGAACTTGGAAATCCATAAGTAGCGCAAATGAATGTGTTCAATATTCACGGGAATTGTCAATCCACTCTTGCTCATCTGCTTTGTTCCCGAAATAGGTTGTCGAAAATCAGCTGTGCAGCCCAACGGGTAGCCTTATCTTCTATCGGCCTAAGGGCTTACCGGAACCTCAACCAGGTCCGAAGCTGTACAACCACATGAAGCCACCTGGCTTGCGGGATAGGAAAGGCTAAGGGACTGAGCTCTACGATGGGGAAAAGAGGGGATGTGACTACCCAAGAAAATGGGCACACTCAAACGCAAGAGAGAATGCATTTCCAAGTGAAGAGAAAATATATATCGTTAAACTTAACTAGTGTTGCCTTTTTAGGCAACAAGGGGGGAGTGTTGGGGAAATTATTACTCTCTAGACAAGAAACCTTTGCCTCAGTCTGAGTAGGTCAAAGTGTTTGTGTTTTTCCTCTACTGTTCTACTATTTAGTTGTTAAGGCATACCACCTACTTATAATCTTGTCTTTCTTTGACACTTTGGACATTGCTTGGGTTTCTGAAAGTACAAGGTGACCGGGCTGATAAGCTGTGCATTCTGTTTTTGCGATCAAAGGCCTCTCTGCTTATAAAATGGAATGGATATATGGGGAGGGGAAGAATGATCTGGGAGAGAGCAAATAAATGGTACAGAAGAAAGAACTCCTTGTGGACATTGATTATTACTGGACTTCTGTGGTTTATTTTATCCCGATACATGCAACACTGAGTCGGCTAGACGTTGAATCCTCGAGGAGGTCAAGATCCCTCAACAATCAAGAATCCTAACAGGCTACGCGGTTCGAGGGCAGAAATCCACGTCACAGTCCTCAATGAAAACTTTTGAGGTCACTGGATTGGCCAAGACGGACCAACTGCCTGGCATCCATGATCATCAGACAAAGCTCCTTTTGCTTTTTATCTGTAGGGGGTTGTCAAAGATGTTGTGTACAACACTAATTTGGCAAATCTACAGGATCGTCATTCTCGGATCACAGCTGCATGCCGCAAACGTGCTTAGCCAAACAAGGCAAAAACTCGTGTACTGCGTTGATGTCCTGCTCGTGACAAATGGAGCTCACAATGAAGTGCCTTGATCGTGAGCACAAAACGATACGAGGTTCTATCTAATATAAAGCAAAGGTTATCATTGAATCATTTGTGGTTCTAAATATATTAACAACCAAAGTTGTCCAGGTATTTTTGGAACAGCCTGTACATGTAAAAACTAATCTTCATGCAACAACATAATTTTCTGTCAGATTTCAATATTTCCAACATTTTGGCCTGATGTTTTCCTTTCTAATTAAACCAGACAACTTTGATACTGGCGACATAGATTTGAGAGTGTTTCGGTGGATGGGTGTTGAGGATTTAAAAATGAAGCTCATTGAGTTACAATTTTCAGACTTGTGAGCTTTGAAAGTTTCAGAATCTGCAGCGCACACTTCAGGCTACTGAGAGAGATCACAGGGTCTCTATCCTCACCTGTTGGAAGTCCTTGCCTGTGATTGACTGTTTGAAGAAAGTGGTATTTTCACTGCTCTCAGCATTTGGATCTACATTCTGCTGTAAACAGATACTTTCACATATGAAGTCAGGAGAACTCAGCGAGCAAAAGCAAAGGGCAAGGAACACACTAAACGGTAAGATAGTCCTTTTAATATATTTATGTGTTATGTGTTAAAATGTGTTAATGGCACATAGATCTGCTCACAAGAGTGAATAAGTTAAGTCTTGGCATGCCGATTCTGAAAGATTGCTGACCCCTAACACCTGTACTAATAAATGTCAGTGTGTGCGTGTGTGTCTCCTCCATAACTCCAAAACCATCAAACCTCGCCCCTGACACTTTGCAAGCATACTAAGGGAACTCCAAGGAAGTGCATGAGTGAAAATTCGGTGATTGGCTTAATTAAAACACCCAATTTGAAGATAATGAATGGCCTTATTTAATTATTTCCTTGATCAGGCGCATCCTCAGCCACTCACTCAATATGGAGTCTGAAGGCATATCCTGGGTTACCTCGTTGGGGTCTGAAGCCACCATGTTTTTTGGCCTGCTCAACCATGCCTTGACTTGGAACAGGCCACAATGATTTCTCAATGATAAAGTTTTTTTCCACTTTCCTCACTCATATTATCGAAAGCCTTGATCATCAAACTTACGAATCGCTGGATACATTGCAATGCTTATAATTTATAAATGCCCGGAGACGCCAGCGTTCTTGGCTTTATTTCATTTCCGCAAATGCCATAACCTCGAGAATCTCTTCAACTAAGCCGAATTACAAAATTTAAACTCCAGAATTGAACTTTGCAGCAGTTCAGACTGCTAAAACAGTGTTGATTTGTCCAATTCGCACATTGTTTGGGCATCGCTGGGAAGTGCTTAATATGACGGATCATTGCTTGCCAAACCAGCCTTTCCTTATCAACCATTTCATTCAAGTGCTTCCTTGAGTACTTAAGCCACTTGGTGAGCACTATACAATATTCGCACCATTGCTGAATACTGTATAATCCATCGAATTGAACAAAGGTCAGGGCCAATCACTTGCATTGGCCACGGATTGTTCTGCGGTGCAACAATCAGTGGCTGGCTTACTGAAAATGTATAAAATTTATTTCACATGATGTTTCCCCTTTTTGATGATCTTCCATTGTACGACCCGTCACTTCAGCATAGATAAATACAAATAAACATTGAACATTTCGTTTTGAAAAGCTTCTTCAACCATTTCATGGAGTGCTTGGTGAAGCCACTTGGCACGTGTTCTTCAAGCTTCAATGGCAATACTGTGGTTTGATACCGGAGGTAGGAAGGCAAAATAAATTCGATGATCACAATAAGTAAGAAAATATTTGCAGTTGTTATGAAGAAATGAATCGCCACATCATGGCAGGAAAGCCGAGAGGTATGCATGCTCACTCGAAGCTGCCTATCCTGGGTTTGAATCCTGACCCAGCTATAAACTGTCATCCCAGTGTTTCACAGGCAGAGTGATTAATCAGTGTGTGTGCCGTTAAACCGGACGTCACATCTGCCAGAATCCCCCCACCCCCGTCCTCCCCATCTCTTTCCCCCCAACCCCATCTCTCTCTCACACCCCTCTCTGTCTCCGAACATATCTGGATGGTGGTTATGCTCAGATGGTGGTTATCTCCGCACTTATTCAGACGGTGGTTATTTCCGGATGGACCCTCTCCTCACACTGCCTTCCCTTGCACTCCCCTCATGCTGCCTTCCCCTGCTCTCCCCTCATACTGCCTTTCCCTGCCCTCCCCTCATTCTGCCTTCCCCTGCCCTCCCCTCACGCTGCCTTCCCCTGCCCTCCCCTCATGCTGCCTTCCCCTCATGCTGCCTTCCCCTGCCCTACCCTCACGCTGCCTTCCCTTGATGTATCTGGACAGTGGTTATACCTGGATGGTGGTCATCTCTGCATGTACCCAGATGGTGGTCATCTCCACACATATCTGGATGTTGGTTATCTCCAAACGTGTCCATATCTCGATGGACCCTCCCCTCACACTGCCTTCCCTTGCCCTCCCATCATGCTGTTTTCCTTTCCCTCACCCCTCCTCAGTCCCCCACCCCTCCTTACCCCCCTTCCACTTAATATGCCCATCAGCGAAATGATGAGTTGTATCTGCTAGTGGGAAGGCTGAGAGTTCAAGATAAGCACCATAAATGATCATTCATTGGATCCTCAAAATGCATGAAAACCCTTGAAGATGAGGTTCATCAACACAGGTAGAGAATGCAGTTTTTAACCATTGTCAGTTAGTTATACAGGGGCAGTGGAACTAATTTACAATTGCTTGCAAAACTATCTTACCAAGTGAGGTTTTATTCCAGTATTAAAAAATTCTGGATCATTGATAACTCCAAACCTGCAAAGGATAACATTCACAACATTATGAACAGGGGTAAAGCGATATCTATCAACTTATGATTTTCCACATTATACACAAACATTCCACATGACATACTCCAGGCGACAGTGGACAGAGTGATAGACATAGCATTTACTGGAGGTAGAAACAACTACATTACAGTACAGTCTATCAAAAAAGAGCGTACTGGTCTGAAAAGGAAAGTCCATCTTCATGCAGTTTTTTTAAATACACTGAAACAAAGTGTTAGACTTCTCTTGAACAATGGCTACTTAACATATGTTTGGCAAAGGATGCAGATATCCATGCATTTGGATCCTGAACCTTTATTTGCTATTTATTCCTGAACATTCACGTGTCTGATTGGATCCAGAACAAAAGCACAAATAAAGTAACATTTGCGAGCAGTTGTGGAAACATATTGGGATTCATTGATAATTTACTGGCAATGATTGAGGGGTATATATTTGATCAGCTTGATATTGACATCGATCCAAAAGAGGTAGAATTTAAAAAATAAAAACTAGACTCGCACTTAATTCTATCTTTTTGGAATCACAGATTGATATCAATAATAATAACAAATTTCAAACGAAATTGTTTGATACACGATATGTTTATCCATTACACATAATTCAATGCAACAATTCAAGTCAATCAAACAATAAATCAGTTGGAAGGTGCTGTGTGTGGGGCCACACTTCCCTAATATGGGTTAGGTTAGTAATATGGATTACCGGTCGGCAAAACCATTTAAAGGACGATTTCCTCTTGGAAACCACCCAGCTGTACTTTTATTTCTTCTTCTTTGTCTTATTCCAATGGAATTTGTCAGCAGGTGATGCAGAGAAGGTACTGCACATATCCACTCTTGCTATGGGACGAAACCTTGAGAATATATATATACATGTATATGTATATATGTATATATATATATATATATATATATATATATATATATATATATATATATATATATATATATATATATATATATATATATATATATATATATATATATATACATGTATATGTATATATGTATATATATATATATATATATATTTTTTTTTCTATATATATATATATATATATATATATATATATATATATACACACATATACATGTATAATTATATATATATATATATATATATATATATATATATATATATATATATATATATATATATATATATATATACACACATAGACACACACACATATATATATATATACATATATGTACATATATATATATATATATATATATATATATATATATATATATATATATATATATATATATATATATATATATATATATATATATATATATATATATATATATATATATATATATATATATATATATATATATATATATATATATATATATATATATATATATATATATATATATATATATATATATATATATATATATATATATATATATATATATATATATATATATATATATATATATATATATATATATATATATATATATATATGTTCTCAAGGTTTATTCCCATAGCAAGTGTGGATATGTGCAGTACCTTATCTGCATCACCTGCTGACAAAATGTCTCTGGATGGCGTGGCTCTGGATGCGTTTGGTTATAGGCATTCCTACAGGAAATATTCCACGATTGAGGCTTGTACCATACTGACTTCTGGTTTATTGATTCAGATTATCCAAATTACTGAATTTGCTTCAACACATTCCATTATTGTAGACTGCGGTCACATGGAATCTGCTCGATGAAACAGAGGAATTGACCCAGTGTTCATATGTCCAACATTACCCCTGCCACCGAAGGTGGATGGAGGTTATGTATTCACACCTTTTTGTTTGTCTGTGAGCAGGATAACTCAAAAGGTTATGGCCGAGTTCGGGTGAAACTTGGTGGACAGTTTGCGTGTGTGGCCACGGCAAATTGATTAGATTTTGGTGAAGATCAGAATCCACATCCAGATACGAGATTTTTTTAATTTTTAATGTGATTCTTCACTATTGAGAGATGGGACCAAAAACGAAGAAAACATGATATTTCAAAAAGTTGTGGACGAGTTGGGTAGATGACAAGTTGGGTAGTTGGGTAGATGACAAGAACAAGCCAATTATATTTTGGTTAAAGACTTGATTCAGATCCGGCCTATCAGTTGCATACAAAACGTAAACTGTTCACCCTGGTGGAGGAGGTATGCGCTCTCCCGAGTGCCGTTCTCGTTAATTGGGAGTTTATGGAAGCTCGAAGTTGGCTCAAACCAATTCTAATGGACAGTAAAATAGTAAAAGAAAATGGATACAGATATTAATAATTGTTGTAAGCTATATAGTAGAAGTGATAGCCACAATTTTAAAACAAATCCGAGCCTGTTTTAATTGGTGGTATTGTGATTAGTGAGGGTGATTTATCTTGAAACTTATGCAATTAAACGAAATCAACTTGTCAATAAATAGTTCACTGTATGTACATTCACACGAGATAAAGGATATATATATATATATATATATATATATATATATATATATATATATATATATATATATATATATATATATATCTTCTTCTTCTTTCGGCTGCTCCCGTTAGGGGTCGCCACAGCGGATCATTCATATGATCCACATCGTGATTTGGCACATGTTTTACACTGGATGCCCTTCCTGACGCAACCCTGGTCACCTCTTACGACACAGGGATCTGGTACACCTATTTTAACGGGGTATACACCGGCCCAGTATACTGGTACTCATTTCGCCGACCTAGGAAGGATGACAGGCTGAGTCAACCCACCTGGTGTTATACGACTTGGTATATACATATATATATATATATATATATATATATATATATATATATACATATATGTATATATCTATACATACATACATATACACACACATGCAGTATATATATATATATATATATATATATATATATATATATATATATATATATATATATATATATATATATATATATATATATATATATATATATATATCTTCTTCCTCTTTCGGCTGCTCCCGTGAGGGGTTGCCACAGCGGATCATCCGTATGATCCGCATAGAGATTTGGCACAGGTTTTACACCGGATGCCCTTCCTGACGCAACCCTGGTCACCTCTTACGACACAGGGATATATATATATATATATATATATATATATATATATATATATATATATATATATATATATATATATATATACATATACATACGGAATTAAAATGTACACACGAGGTCAGTTCAAGGTTAACATTTATATCATATTCAAGAAAAGCAAAAGGTAGAAGGGATTTGATGAAACCACACTGATTACTCGAGGTAAGAGCGATTTATCTTGAAATAATGTTGCCCTGATGCACATATCACACTTGTCATGTTGATGTGTTCGTGCCATGACGCTAACTAACTGCATAATTTGGGACGTTTCAAAATGTTCACTTTCATGTAAACAATGCCACCCAGGTATTATTTGAGTCCAACAAAGAGATGAAAATCACAGTGACAAGTCCGGACTGCAGGGAAATTATTTATAACTTCACAAAACATCTTCACAGGAGGAGCAGCAGTCAGATTTGCTGTGTGAGCGTGAGAATTACCACGTTGTAAAGTCGCACCCTGTAACAGCATACCCATCTATCATGTGACTGGGTATTGCTTCCCTCTCTGAAATTGTGTACTGCAACAATTCAGTGGAGTACTGTACATTTATGTCTTTACCTCGTGCACATGAAGCGAAAATTGGTGTTAAACAATTTCCACTATTGTTTAACTCTGCCACCTCAGATGGACGGAGGTGATGTTTTTACTCCTGGTCTGTATGTTTGTTTGTCTGTGAACAGGATATTTCAAAACGTTGTGAATGGATTCAGCCAAAATTTCGTGGAGAGGTTTGGTGTGTGACGCCCATTAGATTTTGATAATGGGATTTTGCCCATTAGATAAAACCATTAGATTTTGGTGACTATCCGGCTCTGCAACCTAGAACTTTTTAAGTGATTCTTCAACATTGAGTGAAAGGGGCAAAAACTAGACATAGCATATTTCAAAAACTTGTTGACGAGTTATGACAAAACGAGGTGGATGAATCGGTCCAGTAACAAGAACAAGCCGCTTCGATTTTGGTTCAAGTCTGGATCCAGATCTGGCTTGAATCGGTTTGGGATACAAAACGTAAACTGCTCAGCCTGGTGGAGGCTCAGCCTGAGGCTCCACATAAACCTCACAGAACATGAAGCAAATTGAGGAGAAGAAAAAGAAAAAGAAAAAGACCCTCGAGGCACAGTGAAGGACTCGAGAATTGAAAAGATAAATAAAAAGAAGAAGAAAAATAAGAAGAGGAAGAAGCCGAGAAGAAAAGGAGTTGCACATAAATTTCAAACCAAATAACTTCCCATTTTAATTTTGTTCGAAGGAAAATTTAGTTATGCTTTCACATAATCAAGAAACATTATAACATCAAGAAGTTATCATTATGCCACAAATTGCAGCAACAGCAACAACAGAAAGGTTTGAACATTAAGCACAATTTACAGGACTCTTCACAATCACCACGTTAAAAAATAATGCATCATCAACATCAACTAATTTTGAACGAGATCAATGAGAACAATGCAAGACACTTATTTATATGTAGTTACGAGAAAATACCACCCATCGCTTCGCTGATGGGAATACAAAAGGGAGGAGAGAGAAAAAGAGGGGGGAAGAGGGAGAGAGTGATGGGGGAGAGAGGGATATGGGAGAGAGAGCGGGTGGAGTGAAGAAGTGGAGGGGAAAGGAGAGAGGAGGGAGGGGGTAGAAAGAGGGTGGAGAGGGAAGAAGTAGAGGGAGCGAGGAGGAGTGGGGGGATGGGAAGACAGTGTGAGGTGAGAGGAAGGGAAGGCTGACATGTGGTGGAGCATTAATTACGATTCATATTGTTTCATCAAAATGATTCTGCATATAAAAACAGTGAAGATGGAAACAAAATAATGTCTAAAATCCATTTTCTAAAGGTCATACTATAAACAAGGCATGGAGAAAACACCGCCTGGACATGTCCAGAAACAAAACCCTCTGGACGCATGTGGAGCCAAACCATCTGGACACAAACACTGCTTGGATACATCCGAAGACAAACTCCTGTCTGGAGAAAAACACCGCCCAAACACATCCAGAGCCACGCCGTCCAGAGACAAACTCCCGTCCAGACAGATACCGCCCGGACATGTTCGGATAAATAACACCGCCCAGACATGTCTGGATAAAAACACCGCTCCATCGGGGTGATGGGGCACGAACCCCTTTCTCAGGGTGACGGAGAGTGAGCCCCTCGCTCGGGGTGATGGAGCGCAAATGCCCCACTCAGGGTGACCGAGTGCGAATGCCCCGCTCGGCGTGACAGAGCGCGAATCCCCCGGTTGGGGTGACGGAGCGCGAACCCCCCGCTCAGGGCGACGGAGCACGGACCACTCGCTCAGGGTGACATTGGACATAAATCCACAACGGTGATGCCCGGCCTATTCGCCAGCCTGCTCGACGGCTCCCTGGGAGAAAGAGGGAGGAAGCTGACAAGTATCTAGAAAAGATGATGAGTGTGGGTGTCATTGAGTCCTCGGAAAGTCCTTAGATATCACCTGTTGTGTTGGTTAAAAAGAAAGATGGGACCATGCGTTTATGCGTGGACGATCACCAGCTTAACAATGTGACACTCAAAGACTCCTATCCTCTGCCAAGAATTGATGACACCCTCGATGCCGTTGCAGGCTCAAATTGGTTCTCAACTTTGGATCTCAACAGCAGGTATTGGCAGGTGGAAATGGACAACATCGGGAAGGAAAAAGTGGCATTTTCCACAGGGAAGGGACTGTATCAGTTCACTTTGATGCCGTTTGGTTTGCGTAATGCCCCCACTACCTTTGAATGATTGATGGAGCATGTACTGGGCGGCATGCCTTGGCAATCATGCCTGGTGTACCTGGATGACGTCCTGGTGCACGCTAAATCATTCCCCCAGGCCATAGCTAATTTGCACCAGGTGTTTGGGTGCCTCAGACAGGCATGGTTAAAGTTTAGCCCAGAAAAATGTACCTCGTTTGCGAAGGAAGTGGCCTATTTCAGTCACGTGATAGGTCCCAAAGGGGGTGAAAACTGACCCAGGTAAAGGCAAGGTGGTAGAGTTGCCCGTACCGAGTAACATCAAGGAGGTGCGGGGTTTTTTGGGACTCTGCTCCTACTTCCGGCGCTTTGTGGAAAAGTTTGCAGAGATAGCCAGGCGCCTTCACTGGCTTAGGAAGAAGGGGACGAGGTTTAATTGGACACGGGAGTACAATGATGCCTTCCTCAAACTGAAAGGGTGTTTAACATCCGTAACGGTTCTTATATTCCCCACTGATAACAGGACCTTTACCCTGGACATGGATGCGAGACAGAAAGGATTCGGTGCAGTTTTGTCTCAGACACAGTAAGGCTTGGAAAGAGTAATCACGTATTACAGTCCCCATGAGTAGGCTGAGAGGTTACCAGACGGAGGCTGACAGATGGAATGATGAAGCGCAGGTATGACCACCAGAGCCAGGTGATCAAATATATTCCAGGGATGAAGATTTTATTCTTCAATCCACGGAGACGAAAGGGCAAATGCCCAAAGCTCACGTCACCTTGGCAGGACCCGGGGGTCATCTTGATGCAGATCTGTGATGTGGTCATTAAGATCAAAATGGGACCACGGGCTCTCCCTCAAATCATCCATGCGACTGATTGTGACCCTACACTGGCAACGAGACACCCTCGTGGATCGCTCCGGCTTTAGAGGCAGAGGCCATGTCGAGCACCTCGGTGGATGTAGGGGGCTCATGTGGGTAAGAGATAGCGACAGTAATGCCCATGTGGGGAGCGCAATGGTGTAACCTCCCCACACAAGGTGGCCCAGGAGCAGTAGCCTGAGGGAGATGGCATTGTTAGGCTCACATGGGGGTGCCAGCGATGGTAGCTTCTATGTGGGTAGCGAAGCAGTGACCATTAGGGAGGGCTAGGATAAATTTAAGGATCCAGAGTGACGATAGGAACAGTTTAATTAGACAATGAACATGTAGTAGGGATGTAGAGAGGTATGGAGGGTACAGTTAAAAGGGAGCGTGCATCATACAAGGGAAGACGAGGGTGCACGAGTTAGTTACGGGAAATGAGGTAGGTGATGCTGTGTCGGGGATTGAAAATGTGTTTGTGTATGGTGAATGAATTATGAGTGTGAGGGCAGGGAAATGGCCCAGTATGAGTGCAAGTAACGGAGTGCATGGTGCGAAGGATTGAATGTAGAGAATGGATCCCACCCAAGGAATCCCGGTGGTTAGTTTAAAGTTAGATAGGGGGATTAGGCAAATTTACGTACGGACATCGGTCTGTGGTTTACAGACGTTTACATACGGACACGCCCGCTGATTGTGGAAAGTGTTTTTTTATGGGGTGCCGGATATAATGGACTGGCTGGGGGTGTGGCTTGTGAGCGTAGTGTTCTGATGAAACTGGGGGCTCGTTGGCCAGGGGAAGCCTTAGGTAGGTCCAGTAGTGTGTTAGTGGGTGCAGTTACACAAGGAGAGGGGCCTGGCCCACCAGTGTAGTGTTTATTGTCATGTTCAATGGGTCTGGGTGCCCCAGCAGCTGGACCTGGGGCGCCAAAATGCCATGTGGGCATCGATGGGGGAGTGCCAGTGAAGGTACATGAGTATGCAGGTGGGCAGACCTGCCAGTGGAGCCACTAAATTGTGTGATGGCACGGATAGAAAATTTAGTGGGCAAAGCCCAAAATTGAAAGAGCACCATCGTGTGGATGATGGGACTTTGGGTTTTTACATCCCCAAAGTTTAACAAAGGTCTCTTGGCAGGGTATAACCCCGAGGAAGTTTAAAAGTATAACAATATTAGCGTAGTTTGGATTGATGAAGACCCCTTTGCACCATCCACTGTCGGGCCACTGGAATTGCCCTCCTGAATGACTTGAGAATGAGAAGTGTCACGATGTACAAAAAAGATTGCATGTAGTTCTGCTCTTTTTTCCTTTCCAGGGGAACCTTGGGGGGATTGGGTATGAATTTGGCAATGGGGACAGTATGATATAGGAGTTAAGTCGCAGCAACGAATTGTAAAAAGAGGGACCGAGGGGAGTGTATATAAGGGAAAAGACGTTTGTTGGATACAGACGAGTAGGGCCAACCTCGAGCTCTCTCTACCGGTGCCACTGCCCCAGGTATGTACGCACCAGGGACCGGCTGACCATGTTGGTCGGACCTGGTGTTTGATGGCATTACCTGGTATACTTTTTTTCTTCCGTGCTGTTTGCTTTGACGTTTTGCTTTGTCTCGCCATCCCCAGGACCATTATTGCATTACTCAACTTGCTGGATCACTTGTGCTGTATCCAATGCATCACTCACCTTGCTGGATCACTTGCTCTGCGTCCAATGCATCACTCACCTTGCTGGATCACTTGCTCTGCGTCCAATGCATCACTCACGTTGTTGGATCACTTGCTCTGCGTCTACTGCATCACTCACCTCACTTCACCATTTGCTCCGTGGCTTGTGTTTCACCCCCATCTGTTCTGTGGACTGCCACTCACTGCAGCCTCATACCCGGTGACACCGTTCCAATTATTATGGTGGTTTTGTTTTGTTTTCTTTTGTTTGAACTGCATTTACGGCAGCAGCATGCCACCGCAATTATGGACTGCCCCTTTTGCTGCAGCCTCATACCAGCCTGAGGCCAGTCTTATGCCACTCTTCTCCACTTGTGCCACGAATTACCCCCACCATGAATTACACAAACGCAGCTCAGTGGAGGAAGTGGCTCAGTTCTTGCTGCTTCTTGTTCTGATCATTTTTGTTTCGAAGGCCACAACGTTTGTGGCCTGTATGCCGGTCACTGGCCTACCGGTTTGTTTTTGTTAGGTGTGCTGGTGAAGGGCACGAAGAGCACGAAGGTGGCAAGAAGTCAACAGGTGTCCCCCACCCCCGACCCCATACACAATTTTCCTTTTGAATTTTTGTAAGTCCTGGGTCAGAAATTGTATATAGTTGAATCGAGTTGTGTCGATTATTAAAGCCCCCCGGTTATGTGTTTTACTTTCAAAAATTCTGGAAATTTCGGTAGAGCATAAGGTTGTTTGTGTGAGTCAGTTAGGTAATTCCCAACGCATCAGGTGGGGCATATCTAGTTTAAATTGTCGCACACACTAAAGGGTAGAGTTAAAATGCACTAGGTAGGGGGTAACTTTACCTGCATGTCACACAGTACTGGTAACTTATAACGACAATGATGTAACTTTTAACCGATGTCTCGAGCTGTTGGACAACTTGGAACGAGTCTGGGAAAGGGGAAGGGGTAGTGTTATGGATTTCAGAATCAGATCTCACTAATGCACACAACATCCAGGTACTCAGGCAGTTATTTGCATAAATGCATGCTCAGAATAGACCCATCCCCTTGTGTGGTGGGATTCTAACTCTTTGACGCATTGGAGGAGGGTATAGAATAGATTCCCTTTCCATCAGGAGGCATTGGTTTGGAAATAGATGATTTATGTACACTTTGGACTTCCAGGACATTTGATGAAACATAGCACGGGATTTTCCTGAACAATTATTCTGATGGTCAAACACAGCTGTGGATCATTTACCTCAGGCACCCACCCTTCTTTCATTGACGTTTGACATCCACCTGTTTCCATTGATGCCCGACGTCCTATTCGGCAGCTCCATGGATGCCAGCTGGCTAAAGCTCATGTCGGGCTGAACGGGGAGGCGATGGTGGCCATTGACATTTTGTGAGCACCCCACGTTTTCACTCACCAATTCCGGAAATTGGCTCTCCTCTGGCGCCCATCGAATGCCCCGACTATGGCATCATAAGCCAGGTCTGTGTTCATTGGAAGTTGCGTCTTGTTCGATGGTGGGGAAGGCATGATCGCGAGAATTGATGGTTGGAGGTCACGTGCAGCGATGCGCCAATAGGCAAGCTAGATTTTTCTGAAGTCTGCTTGAGGCTCCACCCACACTGGTCGCCGAAAAAGGATAGCAGGACCGCCTTGCTGACAGTTGGTGACAGTTGCTGACAGCTCCTGACAGTTCCTTACAGCTCATGGTGGTTGGTGACGGTTCCTTACAGTTCCTGACCCTTTGTTACAGTTGGTGATAGCTCTTCACGGTTGCTAATAGCTCCTGATGGCTCCTTACAGCTCCTGACTGTTGGTTACAGTTGGTAACGGTTCCTTACAGCTCCTGACCATTTGTGGCAGTTGGTGACAGATCCTGTCTGTTGCTTACAGCTCCTTACAGGTCCTTACAGCTGCCCATTGGTTACAGCTCCTGACCTTTGGTTAGGGTTGGTTATAGCTCCTGACTATTGGTTACAGTTGGTAACACTTCCTTACAGCTCCTGACGGTTTTTGACAGTTCCTGACAATTGCTTACAACTCCTTACAGGTCCTTACAGATGGCCATTGCTTACAGTTCCTGATAACTCCTGATGATGGTTGGACCATTCCTGCTGGTTCTGCTCGGTACCTGGCTCTTGGCGTGCCTGATTCTTGGTGTCCCTGGTTCCTGGGGGTGACAACGTGACGTCGATTCACGTTCGAGCCTGTTTGCGGGTGGGTGCACGGCGAGGCAGGGCGCTGGCAGCGGACGAAGGCATGCTCACACATTTTGGCACATTTTATTTGATGCACGAAGACTTCTGCCTTGGTACGCCAACACTGGATTTCTTTTCCTCCTGAATGATCTGCTGGGTACCCATGTCTCGTGTTTAATTGTTAAGCAAGGCACAGTGATAAACATCTGCTCTTTGTCTATTTTTCTATAACTGCTTGTTGAATTATTTATTTGTTTGAGATTACTTTGATTGATTTGAATACACCCATTTACCCCACAAGGAAATATATAGTTTTCCGTTTATTTATTTTTCTTAATAAATTCCTTGACGTTTCAACCTGTCCTTGCTTGTCCTTTCCTTCCATTGATCCAGCATTGCCCAAACCTAGATAGACAGGGAGGTATTTCCCAAATGAATTAACCTGTCATAGTCGGCATGCACCAGTGGTAAACGCTCGGTCGCATTCCTTCAGATCTCATCAAGATAAGATTTGTGCATCGCCGAGGGCGCATTCCCCGGTCAGGAGGCCATGTGCCTGACCTCGAGCGAAACGGCAAATTAGATGGTGGACACTGAAACTCATGGTTCACTGATTGGCGTTCGTGGTTATGAAGCAACCCACCATACCACAAAGTTAATTGTGAGCATTGGCCCCAAGTCCGGTTCTTCCGAGGAGAAATGAGGATTAACCCCCTCATAATACACTCAGTACCCGTGGCCATAATAGTACTTACAAAGGTGATGTATACAGCGATTCGAAGCTTTGATGAACAGGGATTCGATAATATGAGTGAGGAAGTGAAAAAAAACTTTATCGTTAAGAAATCGTTCTGGCCTGTTCCAAGTCAAGGCATGGTTGAGCAGGCCAAAAAAACATGGCGGCTTCAGTCCCCAGTGAGGTTACCTTGGATACGCCTTTAGTCCCCATAGGGAGTGACCGAGGATAGGCCTGATGAAGGGTATAATTAAATAAGGCTGTTACTTATCTTCAAAAGGGATGTCATAATTAACCCAAACATCCAATTTTCACTCTTGCACTTCCTTGGAGTTTTCTTGGTATGCATGCAAAGTTGCAGGCTGCTCGATTTCATGATTTTGGAGTTATGGAGGAGACACACTGATACACTGACATTTATTAGTATAGATATACCCATTGAAGAAAACGCTACACTATTCTGTAATATAGTCTATACCCAAGGGGATAATGTTGTCTTTTATGGAGATACATTCAATTATGAACCGATTCTGTTTCATTTTCCTTTTTTCATGTTTTACACTGTTGGAGTATCTTCCGAAGCAACCCTCTCCCTTCCGGCATCTTATCCGTCACATCCCCCATTTCAGCATGCTTAAGAACCCCCACACATTAATGCCGTGGGCTGCACAAAGCTAGTATCACACATCTGTAAGCCATTGGTGCGTTCAGGAAGTCAAATCAGCCACCAGGGTCTCAGGCGTGTCCTTTTCTTTTCATTTGCTACTTGTACACAGGAGCATTCATCTGAATCATCCCCTTAGTCTTTGACTGCTGCTGTGCCGGCTAGCATCTGGTGTGCAAATTGGCTGCAGGAAACAGTGAGGTTCCACTGAATGCTCTAAGGTATTATGGAGTACTCTTTATTCAGCCTAACCAACAACATACTGAATCCTACCGTGTTCGACAGGTATGGTATACACAACTACATGCACTTCGCATTTGTGATGTGACATGGTTCAGTCGAGACGAGCCTGTGTACTGGCAGTAATAATCTCTCTTTTCTTCCAGAGACTTCTGCACACAGAACAAGACCAAAATGATTGCCCGAGGGAAGGAATGCCATTTCAGTGGGTGACACGGTGTCGCTATCTCGGCACGGAACAAAAACCATGGAATTAAAGCTCAGTCTAACAGATGCTTTATGAATCATGCTGTCTCAAGTAAAAATGATTATCCCAATCGAAATGGAGACTCAGTTCTCAAGATATTTACAACTGCACCACAAAATCATCGACACAGGATGCTGGCTGTTCTTGACAGATTGCCTTGGGTTTCCGTGGCACTGTGTGAGCTCTGTTGATAATTCGTTTCAAGAAGATGAATTATAAATTGGCATGTGAGACTTTGCTCATCTTACCTATATAGGAAAGATAATGGATAAAGCATACTACAGCATTTCATGAAAAAGGGTATCATTGTTTGTGCTTTTAGCTCAATATGGTAACACATTTTCATTGATGGAACTGCAGCAAATAACAAAAGATATCTCCGATTTCCAAAAGGCAATGTTTACTTTTGGTGTATTCGTCTCTGTATTTAATGATAATAATTTGGCACAAGGCCTTTAAGATTATTGAAAACTCCCATGATGAAGTTGAGTCGATGGGCTTATCACTTCCCAATAGCAGACAGGTCGGTGGTCTCTCTGTCTTCTACCGCCTCCTTTCTGGTCTTGCACCTTCTGCTCCTTCCATGTTTTGTCCCATCCACCACCCCCCCACCCCCAAGGTTTCTGCAGGGCTCGCAGTCCACCATCAACCCCTTTTTGGTGAAACTCCAAAATCCAGAATCACTGCTCACCTCCACTCATTTGCTGCTATTTTTCCTAGCCTGTGAAACCAACTACAATTTTATTCTTCCCTCCAGGTCTTCAAGATAGTTGTTCACTGCCATCTCAGATCATCTCCAATCCAAAATCATGATTGTTTCTTCTCTTTTTAACCACCCCTCCCATTCACACTACACTGAGCCCTTCCAAATTTCCAGTTTCCTCTCCCAAGAGTTTAATTATGTATCTATTTTGTCCATCTCCATGCATCCACTCCTGCTCCCAACCCCACCCCACCCCACCCCACCCCACCCCACCCCACCCCCACCCCCATTGTATGTCCAAGTCTGCCTCAATTTTGGCCTACAACTCTACTGTTGACATTCACGCCCCTCCCTCTCTCTCTCTACTGCTTATTTTATTTTGTCCTGTTGTGTCACCTCCGGCCCAGAGGTATTGGCCCGGCCACTCATGTCAAAATATACATATTATTATTATAATTGGTTAAACATCAAACGGAGCTGCCAATTCAGATTTTGGGCTTATTTACCCTCGGTTTTACAACATGAGACAGAATCCGTGGCTGATGCTAAACCCTGATCCCGCATCGTCTCAGGTCGCTCACCTGCATTATTATTATTATTATTTTAATTACCATTTATTTATATTTTCACTTCGATACTTCACAAGGGTTCTGAGATCTTTACTGCTGTATCATCTTCGATGACCGTCAGCATGCAAAATCACTGTGCTTCCCCATCATCTTGGGTCATCACCTGCATTTTTTTTCATTTACAGATGATTTCTGATGGTTCTGCGATTTTACCGGTGTATGGACTTTGATGTCATTTGGCACGCAAAATTTCAGCTTTCTACATCACCAGGAAGGTACCAAAAATTAATACCAGTCAGAGATTAAAATTAGTTTTACATGTTGATGATGGCGTGAGTCACATGTAGAAATATTATATATATATATATATATATATATATATATATATATATATATTGTCTATATATATATATATATATATATATATATATATATATATATATATATATATATATATATATATATATATATATATACATATATGTATATGTATATGTATATATATATATATGTATATGTATGGTGCGGGGGCCCGGGGCGCCATTAGCTGCGTGGGCAGTGTCGTGGGCATGGGTGACCCTCGGAAAGGGGCCCGGGAAGCCAGCCTGCCACGTGTACATTTCAGGGGAGTTGCCATGGGGGGCACTCCCCGGTGTTTAGGGAGCTGGTAGGCTCAGAGGCAGTGTAGTGCCAGGGGGTGCCGTAGCTGGAGAATCGGCAGAGGGTCGTGCCTGCCAAGGGAGCCACGTGTCCCAGCCATGAGACCGTGTGAGGGCACAGGAAGAAAATTGGGGGCGAGGCCCGAACTTGTGAGGACACCAACACAGGCGACGGGAATCTGGGTTGATAGAACCAATAGTTTAAGCGAGAGGTACTTGTTGAAAGCCCTGGGGTAGTTTAAGAGATAATGGTTAGGGTAGATTAGGAGATGTACCCCTCCGCACCATCCATCCCTTCGCTCCCGCTGGACCCACTTTGGGTTAGATCGCTGAAGTCTGGGGAGGCCATCCTGAGGCTTCGTTGGGCCTCGACACAGGACGCTAGCTCTCCCTCATTCCCCTCCGGGAAGGGAACGTAGGGGTTGGGAGCAGGCTAGGACAGGATAGGTTAGCCGAACAAGGACAGTACAGGGGGTTAGGGGATGATTTATAGTGGGGAAGTAAAGGAAAAAAAATAATAAAAACAACAAAAAAAAAGTTAGGGTTAAATTGGGTTTTACAAATTAAGGGAGTGGCTATGGACAGTGACAGGCAAAGGCGATAGGTGGGAGGGAGACAGGTAGGGAGGTCCGAGCCCGCCTTCTGAGTGGCCAGCACCACCGCACTCCCTCCACCAACCTGCACTGCATGGCGAGAGGCCGGCCAACTTCGTCTACGGCTGTGCTTCAAGGCCTGTGCCGGCCAGTTCGTCTGCCGGCTGTGTTTGCCTGCTTTTGCCATCCATGCCTGCTGCCTTCGATTGTGCGTTTGACCCGTTCAATTTTGCTTTGCCCCCCCTGTTCATTGTCATGTGCGTCAGGATCATCAAGCAACAGTTTGCAAGCTGCAGGGACTGCCCTGTAGGCAGCCACATCACGGGACCGCATTGGCGGCCTGTGCAACGTTGTTTGCTGCGTCAGATCATCACGCGTGCTGCAGGGACTGCCCTGTAGGCAGCCGCACAAGGAGACTGCATTTGCGCAGCCCATGCGCCGTTGTTCACTGGGTTCAATTTAAAAGGGGGCGGCCTAGGACTGCGTGTGAGCAGCCGGCCACATTCCCTGCCACTTGCATTGCATGAGCCAGAGACTGCATGCGAGCAGCTTGGCTCCCTGATAACTGCTTTTCTCTTTGCAGAATCCATAGATCCTGGGCCATGGTTTCATGTAAAATTTGTAAGTTAAGATGTACTGTAAATATGAGTGTGCCCCTGGCATGTCTGTCTAGCGCCGGCAATTTTATTTAGTCATCTGAGTGAGTGGGTTTGTTTAGTTCATTACTCAGCCCTCACATTATTTATTTTGGGGACAGGAATACCATGAATGTTGCACTCAGGGATCCGAATGTAAAACGTACTAGGGGAGAACTACACATGATGGCACACGAGAATTTGACGACTCGGGACGAGTCTGTAAAAAGGGGAGGGGTAGTGTTACGGCTGTGGAAATTCGCAAACCACCATTCAGGGCCCGTAGGTGAGATAACTCGAAGTACATGTGTAGTAACCCCAAACCCATTGTTTAGAGGGCATTTTATGTGATTCATTTGGGCTGCGACGCTTTGAGATAGCCGTTTTTCTGTTCTATCTTTATTTTGAACCAACCACGTCTCAACCACAATAACTATCAAACCACCACCGATAAACCCTCCACTACCCTCACCTCTCTCCTTCTACGGCCATTCCCGCAACACCTGTGAACACTGAGCGTCGGGCTGTCTTGGCTCGTTCAAGATACGCACCGAGCCGCGAGTGCAAATAGCGGCCTTTCGGAGGGAGAATTCGGATCAAGAAGCTACACGCCCACTGCTGATCCATCCAATTAGCAAGCGTGGAGCGGCTTGGCCCCGCCTGCAGTCGCGTCTGTGTGAAATCCATATATGCAAATTCTAGGATCAGGGGAGGTTTACGCCTACTTTTCCTCCGTCCAATTGGCGAGCGTGGCTCCGCCCCCGAGGTCATCCTGATCCAGAAATTTGCATATTGTTTTCTCCTGCCAGCCTATAAAATGGCGAGCGCAAGGCGAATCGGGCAGAGTCCGTTTTTGCTTGGAGAGTAGAGTGTGGCAGTGGCAGAGTGTGGAAGCGGCAGAGTGTGGCAGCGGCAGAGTGTAGCAGAGAGTGGAGTCAGGTGGCGAAGGCATCGAGTTGGGTTCTGCAGTCGGCTGAGGAGAGTTGTGGGAAGAGGCAAAGGAGCTCGGGTCCGAGGCGAGAAAGACAGCGGTCGGAGACGAGGTCGCGGTGGGAGATCGCTCGTCGCGGGACCCAAGCCAGCCAGCCATTCTCCCTCCCCCAGGGCATCAACAATTCCTCCTTTTCCCCCGTGCTGAGATAGTGCAACAAAGATGGCCCCGTTCGCACTCCACTCCAAACGTCGTGCCAACGAAACCCGCCAAGGAGCACGGAGTCGGGGCACAGCCACGTGGCCACATCTGCGGCTCGTCCGCCAACGCGTCACGAGGATGCGGGTTAGACCTACCCGGTCTCGCGGACCTGGCCGCTCCTTCAGATCATGTGCGCATATTGGCCTACAGGCCCGTCTGCACCCTTGTCTATGAGAGTGGCTTCTTTCCTTTGCTTTTGAGTAAATGTGTGTTGGCGCCGTCTCTAAAGTAGAACTGCATAAGTGTTACCATGTGTGCGCGTATTCGGTAGTAACTCTGCGTCATTGGTCATTTTGTTGTAACTGCTACATGTGCATTTTGACTGTTTGGCTGTATATGTGTGCTTTCCGTCTGTCACGTAATAAATGTGCATTGTGTGAACTGTTTTCCCGTTTTGCTTTGTCTTTTCTTTATTGACCCTCCATCCTGCTTCATGTAAAGGGTTCGTAGTGGGCTTAATACGCCCCATAATTAATCGGAACCATCGAGGCCGACGATAACACCGCTCGGTCATCCCGATAGAACGGAACGGACCGCGTAAGCGGTTCGTGTCCGGAGTCGGCCTGCGGTGAGGTACGATCGCCTGGCCGACCATCCGCGCAGGTATTTAGGTAGATTGAATTTGGCGAGCAACCCTATCCTGCACGGGTGGGCAATTGGCACGGTCGTGGTGGGGTTAAACCCGCACCCGTGACTAGCTCCCGGCGTTGTTCGGAGATGGTCACGACAGAATTGTCTGTTCCGGTGGGCGAGGCGGCTGCCATTCGAGTCGAGCGGCCGATCGCATGCCGGCGGGCGTGAATTCGCAACAATATATATATATATATATATATATATATATATATATATATATATATATATATATATATATATATATATATATATATATATTCAAGATACGCACCGAGCCGCGAGTGCAAATAGCGGCCTTTCGGAGGGAGAATTCGGATCAAGAAGCTACACGCCCACTGCTGATCCATCCAATTAGCAAGCAAGTGACGACTTAGAAATACATATATATATACATATATATATATACGTATATATATATATATATATATATATATATATATATATATATATATATATATATATATATATATATATATATATATATATATATATATATATATATATATACATATATATATATATATATATATATATATATATATATATATATATATATATATATATATATATATATATATATATATATATATATATATATATATATATATATATATATATATATATATATATATATATATATATATATATATATATATATATACATATATATATATACATATATATATATATATATATATATATATATATATATATATATATATATATATATATATATATATATATATATATATATATATATATATATATATATATATATATATATATATATATATATATATATATATATATATATATATATATATATATATATATATATATATATATATATATATATATATATATATATATATATATATATATATATATATATATATATATATATATATATATATATATATATATATATATATATATATATATATATATATATATATATATATATATATATATATATATATATATATATATATATATATATATATATATATATATATATATATATATATATATATATATATATATATATATATATATATATATATATATATATATATATATATATATATATATATATATATATATATATATATATATATATATATATATATATATACATATATATATATATATATATATATATATATATATATATATATATATATATATATATATATATATATATATATATATATACATATATACATATATACATATATATATATATATATATATATATATATATATATATATATATATACATATATACATATATACATATATACATACAGTAGACTAGGCGTAAGTTGTCACCATCGGGACCGAGAAAAAAGTGACGACTTAGAAATGTGACGACTTACGCGTATGCGAACATTCATGATGACTGTGGGGTGAAGGATGAAGTCGCGCGTGGCCTGGACACATATGTGTGAGAGCTGGCTATTGTACCAAAAGGAAAACACAATCCTCGGGGCATAGGTGGGCGTGAGTTGGTGAGTTGGAAAGTGATCAAGCAAAGATGGAATTCATGAATCAGTTTATCAAAAGTAAAGATAATGAACAACTCTCTAAGACAACTCGTATACCATGGGTGATGGTATGGTGACAAATTACATGACACACAGTCATCGTGGTGATGATTACCACTCAATGCCTATATGTAAGTGAGTGCGGTAATGTACAAAACAAGCCAATATAAAACCATGATCGGACTTCAACACTAAGCTCGATCGATCCTTTACTTCTTCGCGAAGTAATCCATTATGCTTGAATGCCTCAAACTCTTGGGCATCTGGTGCATGAGAAAGGACTCAAACCGGTCATTGTATTCCATGATGTTGGCTGGGCAATCCTCCACCGAAAGACAGTATCGGCCGAATCGGCTGAAACCGAATATTTGGCTGAGCCGACATTTGCCGAAACCAGATGATGAGCGCGTCATCGACATCTTCAAAGGACACACATTTCACACTTCCCACCGGCCTCACGATCTTCTCCACTTGTCCAAATATCTTGCCCTTATTCTTCAAGATATCGTTCAATGTCTGCCGTTTGATGTCCAACTTCTCAGTTATGTCTGTTTTCTTCATCAGTGGATTTGCCTCGCAAAACTGGATAATGTCGTATTTTTCTTGGTAGGTTTTAGTTGTAAGCTTACGCTAAGTCGCCATTGTCCTGCCTGCAGTGCGATCAACGTGTGTACACAGTTATAAATAGCCTATCACTGGCGGTGAACACCAATGAGCGAGCATCACGATTCCATGAAATCAGGCTTCTCATGAGGCAGCAGTTCCATGTGACGAGTTAGGAGTGATAATTTACTTGAGTTTCCATTACGTGGGAATGGACAACATCTGACGACTTAGACGAAGTGACGACTTAGAGATGATGACTTACAGAGGGATGACCCTTTATTCAAAGGGATTTAACATGAGATAAATTCGGGACTTTTTGACGCTGCCGACTTAGGCGAAGTGACGAGTTACATGCTGCCGACTTACACCTAGTCTACTGTATATATATATATATATATATATATATATATATATATATATATATATATATATATATATATATATATATATATATATATATATATATATATATATATATATATATATATATATATATACACACACCACCGGTCAAAAGTTTTAGAGCACCCCCATTTTTCAAGTTTTTACTGAAAGTTAAAGGCCCAGTCACACATTGACGTTTTAGCCAGCAATGGCAACGTATCAAAATGTATGTAAAACGCTGGCTTACGTTGAACTTTTGATGTTTGTTTTTTTTTAAGATTCGGACGTATTCATAACGAGTTGGTCGTACGCATAACATATTAGTAACGGACACAGAACGTTTCGTTGTCTTATAGATAACTTATACCAACGAATGCTTAGCCTGTTGTCGGCGTTCACAACCTATGCCCAACGATAGTCTAACTTATGCATAGCGTGCTGCACGTATCGCCGACGAACTCGTGGCGTAGCCTATTAAAAACCTGCCGCTCAACGATTTAAATCATAACCGCCGGAGAAATGGAAGTGTCAACATCGCTGTCACACCTTGACGATCTTGCCAGCGTATGCCGACCTCTGAAAAATGCTTCTTAAAACGCTGGCGCACATTGAATACGGTATGGGTAAGTTTGGTGTGCCTGAATAGAACGCTAAAGTACGCTATCATACGCACTTTATTAAATGGAGTACGTCTTGTAATTATAAACGTGTTAAACATTTTACGACGTACTTTCTGTATGACACACGTTCCGCATGCGATGGGAATAAGTTGTACGCACGATATGCGATCGTTGACAAACGTTACTTGTAAGTAAAGGTACTCATAAGTCGAAACACGTCGAGGTAATGGTGAGCGTCAGTGTTCCAGACTCCTGGTTTTTTTTGGGGGGTTTTTTTTTCTTCGGTATACAGTTCAGTGTACAGTGCGGTTATGATTTAAGTCATTGAGCAGCAGCCTATTAATTATATTATATTATAACTGCACTAGAAATCGAAGTGTCAACGTCACCATCATACCGAAGGAAGGAAGGAGGAAGAAAAAAAACAGAGAGTCTGGAACACTGACGCTAACCATTACCTTGACGTGCTTTGACTTATGAGTACCTTACAAGTAACGTGTGTCGATGTGTGTCAACGATCGCGTAACGTGCCTACAACACATTACTCATAGGTTAGAAATAAGTTTCGGGTACGCTAAACATTACCTTAACGTGTTTCGACTTATGAGTTACTTACAAGTAACGTGTGTCGACATGTGTCAACGATCGTGTAACGTGCCTACAACTTATGGCAAGCGTTATGCGGAACGTGTGAGTCATACGCTGGCATAAGTCTTAAAATTTCAAGCATGGAAAATTTGAGGACAACCGAAAAGTACAACGTTTAAAGCCAGCGTACTACGATGTATGGCAGTGTTTTTCAGCGTGCTCTCAATGTTATCAAAACTTACCCATAATGTATTCGACGTGTACCAGCGTTTTAGACAAATTTTCCAAAAATCGGCAGAAGCTGGCTAAAACATCAAGGTGTGACTGGGCCTTTAGCAGTTCAAGTCCAGTGAATAACCTGAAATGGTACAAAGCAAAGAGTAAACCGCCAGAGGTTAAAAAAAAAGTTTAGGTTACCAAAAACTGAAAAATCATGTAAAATTCAGAGTTGTTAAAAAAGGCCCTTTTCAGGGAACAAGTAATGGGTTAGCAACTGCAGCTGTTCTGCAGCAATGGAAGTAAATTTATCCTTGAAAGTTGATGCAAACAATTCCTACACGTGCCCAAACTTTTGTTGATTAGTTACAAACCCTCTGTCTGCATAAAAGCAGTGTTGGAACAGACCGTGTTACAACACCCTCTGAAGCATTATTTGGACAATATTGCTCTGCAGGAAGTAGTATATTGCTGTCATAATGGTGAGAAAAAGACAATTCACAAAGGAAGACAGACAGACCATAATAAACATGAAAAGTGTAAGTCTTTCCTTCAGAGAAATTGAAAAGAAGCCAAGGTGTCAGTGAGTACAGTTTCCTACACCATCAAAAGGCACTTGGAAACTGGAGGAAACTCTGACAGGAAGACGTCCGACAGACCCAAAGCCACAACACAATCAGAAGACAAGTTTCTGAGAGTCAACATCTTGCGTGAGAGGCAGCTCACAGGACATAAGCTTCAAGCACAGCTTAACACTGGTCAAAGTAAGGAAGTCTCAGTTTGAAATGTTAAGAGAAGACTTCGAGCTGCAGATTTGACAGGTCGAGTGGCAGTAAGAAAGCCATTGCGAAGGTGACAAAATAAGAAGAAGAGGCTTGCCTGGGCCATGAAGCACCATGAGTGGACTACTGAAAACTGGAAGAAGGTCTTATGGACCGATGAATCAAAATTTGAAATCTTTCGTTCATCACACAGGGTTTTTGTATGCTGTAGAGGAGGCGAAAGGATGGTTCCTCCGTGTGTAACAGCAACTGTCAAACATGGAGGAGGAAGCGTGATGATCTGGTGCTCTTTAGTTGGATCTAGAGTCGACGATTTGCAGAGTGACTGGCACCCTGAACCAAAAGGGCCACCACAGTAATTTGCAGTGCCATGCAATACCCTCTAGTAGGGTAAGAATACTGATTCTGGCTCACTTTTCCCCATGTAAATGAATGGGGGATTTTCAGCGATTCATATTTTTTCCCTAAAAATAAATCCCCTTTTTATCCCAAGGTATATTTATTTGTCTCCCCTTTTAACCTGGAGGTTGAACCTCATTGAATTGAACACCTGGGGGTTGAACAGCTCACTCATTGAACCTATAAAGATTTGTTCATTCTCAAATTCCTTCAATAGTTTAATTTTCTTTGCACAATAATCCCCATCTAAAATATTGACAAACAAAACATTTGAATCTTTATATTTTTTAAGATACCCCTTTTGTGCCATTACGAAATGATAAACTTCTCTTAATGCTCTCATCTGACCACCTCCTGAGCCACATATCATTTTGAGATTATAGTAAATTGTTTTTTCATTGTTCAATAGATAACCATCAAAGTTTTCAGTCCATTCAAGGATATTCATTTTTTTCTTTACATCCTCTAACTTACTAGTTTTTAAATTAATTCGCTTATTTGTTTTATTTACCTTTGTTTTAGTTATTTTTTCAATAAGACTTATTTGATATTTTTCACATTCATTATGTTTTCCATTTATATACCAAGACTGAGATTTTCTCCACTCTTTAGTTTGATTAATACTTGGTTTAACCATTTATATATTGTGAAAAAACGCGGCGGTAGCCCTTAAAAAACCCTAACCCATCTTCCCATCGTTAAAACATAATCTATTTTATACACTCTATCATACAATATCCATATGGAACACAATCTATTCCATTATCTAAAATAAATCTCTTATCATCAAAGGCTCCTAATGCCTTTTTATTTACTTCTTCACTATATATGTTATGTTTATAACTTCTTATTGTATTCATTTTCCTATATTCTTCTTTCTTATTCATCAAACAATTATAATAATTTCTAAAAGTTATTGATTTCTTTATTACATATTTCTTTATTCCCTTTAACCTCTTATCAATCTGTTCACCATACTTATAAGCATATGCCTTTGCTCTCAATCCAATAAACTCACTCATTACTTTTCCACCCAACTCATCCTTAAACTTACCAATAACCTTTTCATTCTTTTTGGAAAATAACTCACTCTTCTTGCTGAAATTACTTGTATCATATACTCCAATATTTTTCTTCATATCTTCATAAACATCATCAGTTTTTATATCTAGGATAAAACTATCAGTATCCATATACAACAATGAAACATTTTCACCATACTCTTTCTTTAAGTCATTATACAAATAATCATACATCAATATCTTTGATAAATCAAGAACTGCTGTTCCAATATAAATTGGTTTATCCATTACAATACTTTCCTTTTTCATATGAATTGCAGAAAAGTTCTCTGAAAAAACCTCTTCTCTCTCAAAACTTGGTTTATTTATCAATCTCGAAGCTTCTTTCCAAGATGTTGCGAATCTAATGTTTTGCCTGTTTCTAACATTTTCCATAGTCTTTCCAAATACAGCATTATTCATTAATTTATAAAAGTCCCCTTCAAATTTTACTTTTGTATTTGCTCTCATATCTGTATTGAATTGAATATACTTTTTCACCCAAGGACTTTGTTTAAATTTTAAAACTCTATGAATTTTAGCTACTCTCAATCCTTCTCTCAAAAACTGTTTTAAGCTTCTCTGATGCAAAACATATCCCTCTTTATCATAGAATGTTGTTAATAACTTTTCTGTTGATTTACCTTTAATATTAAAACTTTTATGATAATCACTTAACCATTCTTTCTTTGGAGTTTCTTTCTCACATGCAAAAGGAAGATCTTTATGCTTATTATGAAGATCACTCGGGTACCTCAAATCAACTTCAAAATAATAACCTTCTTCTTCGTCATTCAATTCCTCTTGAGAAGAAATAACAATATTCATCAAAGCCTTTTCATAATTCTTTTCTTTCACCCACTCTAATTTACCATAAGGTAGAGATTGAGACATTGCCCATCCATACAAATTATTAGCATCAAAATACATCAAATAATTACTATCTTTTTCACTATCATAATTTGGGAGATATTTATTATTTGCTTTCGCATATCTTTTTGAACATACTTGTGATATTCCACCTCTCTTGGACTTCTCAATCATCAAAAGCATATCCACATCACTGATTAAATCTATATCTTGTTTTGTCATTTTCAACATTGCACTCCAAGCTAAACCAGGAGCTGTGAAATAGTGGGCAGGATCTAATCCATAACAATTTTTATTATGACAGAGTGATCTAAAAGCTTCAAACACATCAGCTAACAATAAAACATCTGTTTTTAGATATAAATCGTGATATTCTCCAAGGTTCTTTATCTTAAATATTTTCCATATTTCTTGTGCGTGTTTATATTCCTTATCACTTATCTCTTCTTCATAAAGGTTATTATAGAAACTTTCTTTTGAAGGAAGTTGTGTTTCTTTAAATCTCATAAATGAATCCATATAATCATAAGGATAAATTCCCTTACTTGTAAGAATTTTCTCTTTACTTTGAATTTCATTCCTTGTTTGAATTTCCTCTCTCGTAAGAATTCCTTCTTTAATCAGAATTTCATCTTTAATCTGAATTTCCTCTTTAGTTCGAATTTTCTTTATAATTAGAATTTCATCTTCAGTTAGAATTTCTTCATTAATTAGAGTTTCCTCTTTACTTTGAATTCTCTCTTTAATCTGAATTTCCTCTTTAGTGAGAATTTCCTCTTTTGGAAAGAATGAATTAAGATTTGGAAAAGAGTCCGTGGAGCTTAGATTTGATGCGAGGTAGGCTAGTGGTGTTCCCATAAACTTGTAAGAATCTAAAAACCTAATACGAGTTAAAGGTTTTGTGAATATCATTTTTGAAAATGAAATATACTTTTGACTTGTGTTTGTTATGGCAGAAATATTCCCTGGTGTTTTTGAAAGTTCATTTATAAATAGATGTGTATCATAGTTGGCGCTGTTGTGAAGAAAGACTGGAATAAAAGAAGGTAATTTATAATTAAGATTACAACAGGAATGAGCGGGACCTCTATATTTACCAGTAAGATGACAATGGTCTCTAACTTTAGACTCCTTAATTTCCCCTCACAAATATGACAGATATTGTTCATTCTAAATTCTAATTTTTCTTCTTTGGTTAATTTCATCGGTTCATTTGTTTCTTTCATTAATTTAGTGAGTCTTATACAATCCTTTTCTAATCGTTTTACAAACTCTTGTGAAGCATTTTTTCCACGATAATGTTCAAGTTTGTTATACTTTTCTCCAACAGATGATTTGATATAATAACAGAAACCACAAGGAATATGTTTTTGATATTTATTTGTATATGGTTCTTTTGGATTAGGAGAAGCAGTATTTATCTTTTAAAGGATACATTCAAAATCAGCGTATATCACAAATGGGTGCATGATAGATTTATTATAATCTTCAAAATAAATCTTTTCACCAGGTTTAGGCATTGTAATTACAGCTGATTTATGATTACTACAATATTTTGAATGTTGTTCTTATCGTTCTTTTGTATGAAATGAATTAAGACATCGCTTACAAGGATATATTTTGTTTGCTGTTCTGAATACCTGAGAAGAGATTAATCTTGATAAATTATTGATGTATGTGTAATGTGAATTCTTTCCAACACTAAAATATAAAAGGTCAATGTGTGTTTCTTCATTTTTATAGTTGTTTGAAATTTTTAATATTTGAACTTTGTTTGTATCCGTTAATCCATATACATTAATAGAAAGATTATTCTTTTTCTCAAATTTAGGAATATCTGTTAATGGCATTGGGAATTTAAAATCTTTAATGTCCAAGGTATTCTCATATTTCATATATTGTTTTACTCTTTCTGAATTACATTTTGGTGGATGTAAGTGAGCAAGAACAGACCAGAGAAAACATTTATTATCATTGTTCTTAATATTAACAACTGCCTTCTTTAGTTTTATTTCTTTTGGTAATTCAATATAAGAAGAAGCTTTAAGAGGGTTTGATTTTAGAATGTGTATATCTAAAAAGATGATTTTTTTAATATTGAATCCACTTCCTACCACTGTATTATCAACATCCTCCTCTTGTCTTGATAGTTCTTCATAAACCCCACTATTCAAAAAATCTTGAAATGATGTTATAAAATGAAGATCTGTTCTCATATAAGGAGTTTGTTCTTCATCTTGTCTTTTCATATTCATTTTCACTCCCATATAAAACTTTAAAGTTTTTATTTCTTTTAATGTCTTTTTAATAAATTTTTCAACATCGGGTTTCACTATTTCAATTGATTCAGCTATTGATGATGGACCGGGTTCTCCAAATTGAAAAATCCTTATTTTTATATGCCCTTTAAATGCCTCATCAGTGTTTTTAATATAATAGTCTCCCTTTACTTTAAACTCATTTTTCTTGTGTTTTTGTGATTGAAGATGTTGATTATAACTACTCTTCAAAACATCCTTTGAACAGATATCACAATGTTTTCTTTCCAACTCAAGAGGAGATATTTGATGAAATAGATTAAATGTGTGTTTGTTGGTTCGGAGGTGTTTTCTATAATGTTTATATTCGTGATTACAAACATCGCAGTACGTTGTATTCACCATATTTATAGAATAAAACTTTGCTTAAACTAAAATTTTCTTGATGAAAATTTCGTTTGTTTTACAGGTGAATCTGTGCTTAAAACCATTTTATCCTCCAACTTTTTCACTTAATAAATACAATGTTTCAAGACACAAAAGACAAGTTTCAATCAATCTCTTCATCTGTTAAAGATACTGAGAAATATGTCAAGGATGTAAAATTGAACAAAGATAAATATAACAACTATTGGATAAAAACTATTATGGTAAATAATATGAGTTCTTCAATTTCCTTCAGTGGAAGGGCTTTTAGTATACCTGGTAGAACATCAATTAAAGTATCTCTAACAAAAGTTTCTCCTCTCCTTCTAGTAATATATTCAAAACTAGAAAAAGCAATGAAACAAGAAAAAGTATCAAAGAACAAAAACCTTATGGATGAAGCTTTAGAAAGAAAAGATAAGACCATCTGTAATATGCAAGGAGAAATTTGTATTTTTTTCAACAACCCTAAAGATGTAAATCTTGATGAAATAAAGGATGTTAATATATCAGGTGAAATGACATTTCGTTCAATAGTAGTTAACGATAATTTTAAAATTACCTTTAATATAAAAAATGTTGTCGTTGAATCTGATAATGAAAAAAAGTATATCGATATCGATGGTAATATACAACTGAAAGTATAGATGAATTTCAGTTTAAGTAAAGTTTTACTTTATAAATATGCTAGACTTTCCTGATTCTCCATATGACAAATTTGAGAATTGTCCTGCGTGTGAAAGATGGGGATTAAACGCAGAGTCAAAAGCCTATAAACAATGTATATTCTGTGATTATCTTCTAATTAATGATAATAAAAAATATAAAAAGGAAAATAATTCTTTTAGATTTACACCAAAAATGAATTACTTTACAAGATTGATTAGAGAAATGAATGTAAAGTATGAGGATGATAACACACCTTTCCTTACAAGGGAAGAAACTGAACGTATAAGAGAAATGTTCAAAGGATTGTTGTTGTATATTATTCATGGATGTAATTTTCAGGGAAATATCAACACAAGATATTGTATAAATAAAATAATGGATTATCTTGAAATTAAACCTGAACTTAGGATAAAATATAGAGTTTCTAAAAAAGCTAATAATAAATTAAATAACCTGTTTTTCAAATATATAAATGAATGATTTTTTACCTATTTGGGAAAATAAGATAAAATTTAACAACCATAAAAATCTCCCAAATTCATTAAGATGTCTCATCGTTGGTTCAAGTGGATGTGGAAAAACCTGCTTACTTTTAAAAATGCTCCTCACTCCCAACTTTTTAGATTATGATAATTTAATAATTTTCACAAAGTCGAGTTTTCAACCAGAGTATCAACTACTCTCACAAAGATTTAATGCTGGTCTTCAAAAGAAGATATAATAGGTTTATTTAAACGTCAAAAAAACCTAAATGATTATAACATTGAAGATATAATTCAACTATTTTGTGATACACAGAGATGTAAAAGAAATCAAATCTTATAACTTGTATTCTTAGTGATAATACGGATGATATACCGTCTCCCCAAGATTTGGATAAATCAAAAAGAACCTCGTTATCTTTGATGATTGTGTTAATGAGAGAAACCAAACGGTAATGGACAGCTACTACACAAGAGGGAGACATTCTTCTTGTAATTGTATTTATCTTAGTCAATCGTACTTTCAACTTCCTCGTCGTTCCATCAGAAACAATGCTAATACTTTTATTTTATTCAAGTTAAATTCAATAGATATCAATAATTTTTGGAGAGATAATTGTTCTACATTATGTAGTAAAAAGAAATTTGAGGATTATATGAAGCACACGACTGAAAAATATAAATATATTGTTGTGAAACAAGATGAGATATTAAGGGATATATTTTTTGTTTTATAAACAATTACATATATAAATGACAACTATTATTATAAATCTTGTGGGTAAATCTGCTTCTGGAAAAAACTTTCATAAATCAAGGTTCTTGTGTAGTACAAATGAGAATATTGTAAATTTACTTAAAAAACACCCCGTGATACGCATTGTATCAACAACAACTAGAGCAATAAGACCTGGAGAAGTAAAAGGTGAAGATTATCACTATATTTCAGTGGAGGAACATATGCGATTGAGGAATGAAGGACAAATATTTGAGGAGGTTTCTCTTGGTACAACAAAATATTCACATTGTAAGAGTGAGTTAAAGAAACTAAAATCTGGTGGTGTTGGGATATTAGAAACTAATCCAGAAGGAACGAGACAAATTATTAAATATCTGAGCGGAGTGAAGATTTTATCATTCGGTTTTGATGTTGATGAAGAAACTCAACACAAACGTATGAAAAGCAGAGATGCAAGGATTAGTGAAGAAGAAATTACAACTCGCATTAATGTTAATAAAGAATTTGATGAAATATTTAAAGAAAAGGATTTATTTGAACACATCTACTTGAATGATGAAGAAAAGGAAAATTTCCCTGTTGATCTTTACAATTCATTAAATGATATTTTACAATAAATAAATGGATACAAAAGAAAGAGCAAGAAGATTTAAGGAACATCAAGAGTTGGTTTCAAAAGTTGTAAAACAACAGGAAGACATAAAGAAGAAACGCAGACAGAAACTAACGGGCGAAGAAGCATTTGAAAAAAACAAGAGAAATTTTTTAAACCACTTTTAAAAACTTCCCAAGAAAAAATGAAAGATGTTTCCACAGTTCCCACAGTAGAATATACTCCTAGAAAGCTTCAAATGTTAAAAGATTTCAGTCAAATGACGGAGGAAGAATTAGAGCATTTAGGAGAATTAGAATATGATGATGAAGGTTTATTTCAACAACTGAAAGAGATTAATCAACCCCCTGATTATATTGTGAATGCTGTTCAAAACAATGAATATTCAGCGGATTCAAAAACCAAAGCAGGACTCATTCCAACAGAACAACCAGCAATATTTCATCTTGTTCAAGAAAAGGTATTGATATTTAATGATGAATTAAGGTTCTTAAGTTCTGCTCAACCCCCTGTTAAACTAACACCGAGATTAATGTTTCTTCTCACAAAAGATGGAAGACAAGGTTCAACTGTGAGGGATGAATCAAAGTATATTGATAAACCATTGGATATGGAAAATAATGATGATAGAGTATATATTGATTTGCTGAACACTCTAAATTATAAGGTTATTCTTTCTGGTAAAAGTAGGAAGAATGAGAAGGAGAAACACATTATTCAGGCTTTAAGTATCCTTGGTTCAGGTATTAGTTTTCTTCCAAATGACCCATCGCAATTAGTTAATAGACTGTTATTGTTGTTCGGCAGTAAGAAGGCTGGAAATAACAATTGTTTTAATGAAGCATCAGCCATTTTAGACCAGTTGATGAACATGAAAATAATTAATAAATCTCAATATAAAGACATTTTATCTCATATTAAATAAGATGAGAAGCACAATCCTGAGTTTTAATTTCACAACAAGCGACCACACATCTTCATTCCCATACCCACTACAACTTGACATAACAAAAGAATATGAGGCATCTTTATTGTCCATGGAGACTTATAATACCTTATTTAATATAACCGAGAAAAATGACAAGTTTAGTTATAATCCGGGAAGTGGATACAAAACGATAACAGTCTCACCCGGAGCATACGAGATTTCTCAAATATCTTCCGAAATTGCTCGTCTTATGAAAGAACAGGGTGATGAACCAAAAAATATTGTTATAAACATTCAAAAACATACTTCAAAATCAACGATTAAAGTTAAAAATAACTACAAGGTTGATTTCACAATTGATAATTCATTTAGAGAGTTATTAGGTTTCTCCTCAAAAAGATTGAAACTAATGGGACGTTTTACAGTGATAATGTCATTCAAATATCCTCAGGAATAAATTCGGTGTTAATTCACTGTGATTTGATTGATGGTGCTTATAATGATGGATTAAAAACAAATACAATATTTTCATTCAGCGCATACTCAACCCCAATTGGTTATAAATTCAATATGGAGCCTAAAAATTTGGTTTATCTACCTGTGTCAGGAAAAACCATACACAGAGTAAATTTTAGGATAACCGACCAAGATAATCGTGTGATTTCTTTTAATGGAGAAGTTATATCCATCAGAATTCACCTACGTGAAGTTTTTCAATAAATAAATACGATGGTTATTGTGAGGAAGCACGAGTTGGGAAAATATAAAATAATTACAGGGGATGGGATGTTCCTTTCCCTGTACTACAAGGGTGAAGGTATGTATCTTGGTAGAGGATACTATAAACCTAAGAGACAAAGGGGTGTTGGACATCAATTTAGAGGAGATGGGATAATTGATACTCTCATGGGTATTGGTTCAACTATTCTTAAACATAAAGACCTAATTGGTTCAACTGCTTCTGCTGTGGGAAATGTAGCAGGTGCTGTAAAGAGTATAAAAGATGCTCAGAAAGAATCTCATAAATTACAAGCAATAAAAGAAATAAAGAAAGGTAAAACTCAGTTGTCCCCCCAAGAACGACAGAAAATAATTCAAATACTTGGATCAGGGTTTCAAAAGTTTTAACATCTTTTTTCCTAAATAAATACAAGTATGGAAGCAATTGATAGTATCTATGATTTGGATGATACTATTATTATCTCAAACTCCACTAAAAAAGAAGATTACTTCAAGGTAAATGCAATAACTGGAACAGACTGGAATACAAATGGTACAAAAAGTTTTGAAATAAATAATCAACAAACCTATTTGAATCTCTCCGAAAGTTTCTTGTTGTGTAAATTTTAATTCACTAAGGCTGGGAATAACACAAACGCTACACTTGTAAATGATTTCTTCTGGAAAATGTTTGATAGTGTGCGATTGTATATTGGAACACAAGAAGTTGAAGCGGTTGATTATGTCTCTGCTGTATCTGAAATGATGAAATTTACACTCTATACATTCAGTGATAGAATGGGAAAGGGGTCTGTCGAAGGTTTTATTCCTGATATGTCAACGGGAACAAACACAGACCCTGGATATATTCAAAGGAAAGGAATGTATAATGATGATACAAAAGCAGAAAATAGTTTTACTGTGGCAGTTCCTCTTAAAGGTATATTTGGATTTTGTGATTATGATAAAGTTCTGTATGGTCTTAAAATTAGATTTCAACTACAAAGGAATGATAATGAAAATAGATTGCTTTTTGGTGTTGGTAATGCTTTTGGTGATCAGAATAAATTTGTAATTGAGGAGATGAGTTGGTATATCAGTGAATATACTCCTAATCTTAAAACAGAAGAGATGTTGAATCGAAGACTTAACTCAAAGAAACCACTCAGTGTATCATACCTCAAAAGAAGATGTCAACACGTTAAACTCAATCAAACTACTTACACGTGGAATTTGGGTGTTCTGGAAGGAAAGCCACGATATCTGTGGATGATTTTTAAAAAGCCAGATGGTGATACTGCGACTGATAAGAATACTGCATTGAGTGATAATGCTAAGGTGAAACAACTTCGCGTTTCTCTAGATGGAACATTTTATCCACGAGATAGATTGGAAATTAATTGGGAAAAAAATGATTTTGCTGAAGCATACAAGTCTTACCAAAAGGTGTGTGAAAGTAATGGAAATAAAGAACCTATTTTGGATATGACAGCATTTAAAAGTTTGTATACAATCTATACGTTTGACCTGAGCGCTCAAAAAGAAACTATAAAGTCTAATCGAGTGGATACTTCCCTATACATTGAAAGAGGAGAGAGTGAAGAAGTTGATACATATTGTTTGCTTTTGGAAGAAACAGAATTGCAGATTAATACAGATAATGGTGTGATGATTAGTCTCACATAATTTTTTGTTAAATAAATGAGTGGCAAAGTACCAACTGGGGTATATGTTAATCAAATCAATCTTCATAAACTATCATCTTGTGTTCAAAATCAAAAGCCTTGTACGATTAACGTTAATACAATTCAGAGAAAAGGAGCAGTAAGAATTGATGTTTTGCTCACAAGAGAACAGGTTAAAATCTTGAATGACACTGGCTCACTTAAAATTAAAATGACAAAACCAATGTTGAAAAAATATTCAATAAGAGAGACGAGTGGAGGATTTCTCCCATTTCTAATTCCTTTATTTGCTGGTTTAAGTGCGGTTGGAGCATTGACGGGTGGTATTTCAACAGCGGTCAAAACTGCCAACGAAAGGAAGGCTCAACTCCAGGCTCAAAAACAATTGGAAAGACATAACAAAGAGTTGGAGAAACAAATTAGTGGAAGTGGTGTAATTGTAGATTTTGCTGAAAAACTTGAAGGTCTGCCTGATAAAGCGAGATTGTTAGTTGGAGATATGCTTTCTTCTATAGCACAAGCAGGTGTAAAATTAACGAAAAGAGGTAATGGATTATATCTTTCTAATAAATAAATGAGCATTGATGAGTGGTTGAAAGAATTTGGAAAGAATACAACATCAAATTTACAACTTGCCAAATATTGTAAGAAATTAAAAATTCATAATGTGGTTATTTGTATGAGAGATGAATTAACAAATGTGTCGAAACATACAAAGAATATTATTATGAACTTAGAAGATAATGATGGGAACGGTTCTCATTGGGTTTGTATTTTTAATAGTCAAGACAAATATTATTTTGATAGTTTTGGTCTTCCACCACCTGTTGAAGTCATAAAATTCTTACAGAATGGTGTTTATCAAACATTTCAAGTCCAAGAATTAAATTCCAAGTGTTGTGGTCAATTATGTCTATATGTGTTATTTCAACTCAACAAAAATAAAAAATTTTATGATATTATTTTTAATCTAATATAAATGACTTATGTTGGTAAAGATGGTTCTATCTTTGGTGTATCTCAAGAACTGGATATTGATTTATCAAATTATTACACAAAGGCACAGGCTGAACGACATAAATATAATATAAACAAAAATATTAACATGAAAAATGCTTATAAATTAAAAAATTATCCAAGCCCGACTGACGCGAATGACTTGGTGAGATTAAGCGATTTATCACAATATATATACTTAAATAAAACGGCTGTGTATTCTAAAGATACAGAAGTGTTGATATTATCTCCAGGTCATACAGAATTCACAGTTCGAATTAAAATAAATTTTTACAAAGAAGGGCGTATCGTTTGTATGAGAATAGAACAATGGGGGTATGATATGAATGATTTAGGGTATAATTGGTCATTTAAAATTAACCTCGAAGACCTGGAACAATTAAATCAGTCTCGTAAGGAAGAATATTATCCACTTGGTATCGAGAATGAGTTTTGTGGAGCCACGATTAGTAAACAACAAATAAAAGAATTTAATAAGGGTAAATATAATAATGGTTTTGCCCTTGTTTATCTCATGAAAACAGAAAAAACAGGATTATATATAATAAGTAAGGAAATACAAAATGATTTAACTATGGGAAGATGGGGAGGTGTTTCGTGCCATAATATTATTCTAACATATATTTCTAATACATAAATGACAGCAAGAAGGCTTCAAGAAAATTATTATTTCTGTGTCCAAGCATACCTTCAAGAAAAGGGTATTCGGTATTTTAATAAATATGTTCTACAACATAAGAATGAGGTATTTTCAATAAAAGATTGGCATTATGCTGATGCTGATAAACCGACAACTTTAGATTTAATTAGAATGTTAAATAATGAAAAAATTATAAGGTTAAGAAAAGGTAAGGCTCTTTTAGAAATTCAAAAGAAATTTTATTGGTTTCCTGTTGTAAAAAAAATTATTTTGGATACAGGAATAACAAGAAATCCTGATGAATATATGTATAATATTCTATGGGGTGTAAACGATTCAAGTATAGTAAGGGATGAGGAAGGAGTTGAAGAAGAGAGGGAAGAGGAGGAAAAGGAGAAGGAGGAAAGAGAGAATAGAGAGAGGGAGGAAAGAGAGAAGAGAGAGAAGGAGGAAAAGGAGAAGAGAGAGAGGGAGGAAAGAGAGAGAATGAATAAATATCAAAATATGGAAACCAGTGAGATTCAAAAAAGAATAGAGGTATTAAAGAAAATAACTTATCCCACCAGGAAGGAATACAAAGAATTAACAAGTCTATTTGCAATACTTTCAACAAAACTATTAGCATCGTCAAGCCATTCATTTTAATTCAAGTTTTTTCTTAAATAAATGGAGGAGAGAGTGAAGGCATTTCTAAGGATTCTTTATGTTTTAAAAATTAAGATTCAAATGTGCATGTTGGAAACTAAAAAGGTTTTTGCACTCTGCAGGAATTTTTCACATAAATAAATGAGTTATTGTCTCAAATGTAAAAAGAAAACTAATACTAAAAATATTTCATATATTAAAAGTAAAAATAACAGGGTTATACAAAAAGGTATATGTTCGGTGTGTGGTTCAAAAAAAAATCAATTTATCTCCAAACACAAACTCGGAGGAGATATACAAAAGTTTTTATCAGGAAGTAAATTTACAACTACTGGAATACCAGGGGAATTACATCTTCCAGGGTATTCTTTCTGTGGTCCAGGCACAAACTTAGATAAAAGATTAGATGAGGCAGACAATCCTAAATCCTGGAGTAAACCAATCAATAGAGTTGATGAAGTGTGCATGAGACACGATATTGATTATGGGAATACCACAACGTTGGAAGAAAAGCATGAAGCCGATAGAGAAATGTTGTATAATTTGTCTCTGATACAAAATCCAACCTTGAGAGAAAAAGTTGATAGGTTCATCGTGAAGAAGATGATTAGTGCTAAATTGAAACTTGGACTTGGAAATTCAAAAAACTTATAGGCTCTAATGATGCCATTAAGACTGAAGAGCAATTAGCTGATGAATTACATAAACCAATATTCACAAAGTTTCAGAGAAGGAAAGTTTATTCCAAGGAAGTTGATTATATCTGGTCTGCTGATTTGATTGAACTCAATAATGATAAATGGTACAAGTATGCTTTAACCGTTATTGATTTGAGGAGTAGATATGCGTGGGTTGTCCCTTTAAAAAACAAAACAGGTAATACTCTTATGTTAGCTTTTCAACAGATATTTAATAAAAGTAAGAGAAAGCCTAAGAAATTGTGGACTGATGAGGGTAGAGAGTTTTATAACAAGACATTTATGAATTTTCTAAAAAATAACAGTATTACATTATACAGTACCTTTAATGAAGGGAAGGCAGTTGTTGTTGAACGTTTTAATCGTACCTTAAAAGAGAGACTATATAAAAAATTCACACAACTCGGTTCACAACAATGGTTATCTTTTATTCAGGATATTGTGGATAAGTATAATGACACGATTCACACGTCAACGAATATGAAGCCATCAGAAACATTTACAAAATTAAAATATGAAAAAGAGATTAATGTCAGAAAACCTAAGTTCAAAGTTGGTGATATCGTAAGAATATATAGGTGGAAATCTCATTTTGAAAAGGGTTTTACTGAACGATGGACGAAAGAACTTTTTAAAATTGTTGATGTAATAGATACAGTTCCTTGGACTTATAAAATATATGATTTGGAAGGGGAAGAGATTTTAGGTTCATTTTATTCACAGGAATTACAAAAGACAAAACTAAGCAGATAATACACCTTTGTGGACACTCGAGGGCCAAGTCCGAGGTGTATAACAGTATATAATGTGTGTCAAGGGGGACGTTCTTCGATCTGTGAACCCCAAACACAGAATCCTCAACTGAATAGTCAAGGCTTAACTTTTGTTTGTGTGTGTGTGTGTGTGTGTGTAATGGGAGCAATAGGTTGGCGCTTCACTCCCTCCTACTACACACCGTTGTGAACACTCGAGGGCCAAGTCCGAGGTGTATAACAGTATATAATGTGTGTCAAGGGGGACGTTCTTAGATCTGTGAACCCCAAACACAGAATCCTCAACTGAATAGTCAAGGCTTAACTTTTGTTTGTTGATGTGTATGTGTGTGTGTGTCCCAACCCTCACATTCAAAATCTCAACCCCAACCCTCACATTCAAAATCTCAACCCCAACTCAATCCTCACCCAACACAGTCTTTTTCAAAATGAGATTTCCACATATATATATATATATATATATATATATATATATATATATATATATATATATATATATATATATATATATATATATATATATATATATTTTACGTTTTTTTTTTTTTTCTCTTCTTCCAATTCTGTCTTTTAAGGCTTTCAGGTTTGATGACGTAGAAAGGGGGAGTAAGCCTGCACTTTCTTCCCAGAACTTTCTTGATCTTGCTCCCATCAAGCACCATCCGACAAAGAACTACATCGATAGGTTTAGATCCCAAAGAGTGATAGCAACTCCAAAAGTCTCCAAAATATAAATAAATAAAATAATAATAATAATAAATAAATAAATAAATAAATAAAAGCCCCCAAAAAAGTTTCAAGTGTCCAACATAAACCCAACTTTCCAAGTCTTCAAGGTATAATCACATTCCCGTTGAGTTTCCAAGATATGTATCACATTGTGAGTTATCAATCCAGAACCCACATTTCAAGTATTCAAAGTAAAACCAACTTACAAAGTCTCTTAAGGATAACTCATTTACTGATTTTTCAAAATTTGTGAGTCTCCAAGGTAGGACCCATATTTAGAACCATCTTGGCAGAACCCTTTTCCTGAGTCTCCAAGGTAGTTATTTAAACCATCAAGGCAGAACTCATTTACTGATTTTTTCAAAATTTGTGAGTCTCCAAGGTAGGCCCCATATTTAGAACCATCTTGGCAGAACCCTTTTCCTGAGTCTCCAAGGTAGTTATTTAAACCATCAAGGCAGAACTCATTTACTGATTTTTTCAAAATTTGTGAGTCTCCAAGGTTGGCCCCATATTTAGAACCATCTTGGCAGAACCCTTTTCCTGAGTCTCCAAGGTAGTTATTTAAACCATCAAGGCAGAACTCATTTACTGATTTTTTCAAAATTTGTGAGTCTCCAAGGTAGGCCTCATATTTAGAACCATCTTGGCAGAACCCTTTTCCTGAGTCTCCAAGGTAGTTATTTAAACCATCAAGGCAGAACTCATTTCTTGATTTTTTCAAAATTTGTGAGTCTCCAAGGTAAAACTTGTATTCTGGCTCATCAAGGTATAACTTGTTCAGTGGGTATTGTCTTGATAACTCACAATGAGTACTATTGCTGTAAAACTCTTTTTCAGGATTTTGCTGGTCTCCAAGGTATAACTCTTTGGTTGGGTCATCAAGGACGAACTCGTTCTGTGGGTCTTGGTCGCTCATAAGGTCTTCAACCAAGCCAACAATTTCGCCCCAAGTTGTAGCAAAAGCAGTATTTTCATTTCGTATTTCAGACACAATTTCCTGTGAGAGAAAATAATAATGTATTAATTAAGTTATTTAATTATTAAATGAGTATGCTTCAATCAAAGTTTGAAAATAGGAAAATAAAAAATCTTACCTCAATAGATAAGAGGTTTGAATCCAGTTCATCAACTTGAAGGTTTAGTTCCATACAAGACAGAAAGTTCCAAGGAACACCAAAGTCATCCCACTCAAGGTCTTGGTCGCTCATAAGGTCTTCAACCAAGCCAACAATTTCCCC
>NC_140971.1:51918178-51963178 GCF_056783735.1 Eptatretus burgeri
CAGAAAAAGGGTGTAGAGGTGTGGGGGAGGGCAGAGAAAGAGGGGAGAGAAGTGAGAAAGAGACTTTGACTTTTGTATACCTATATTAATACAAGTTTAGAAAATCAGTTACACATAATATTCGAAACAAGTCATAAAAGGAAGGTTAAGGATTAAAGATAATTAATACAAGTTCAAAATGAAAATGAAGCAATGAGATCATTTTGGTCTACTTTACACAATGTATTCCTGTAACATCATTTCTGCTTAAACAGTTCTAAATTACTTAAGTTTTGATGAAAATAAAATTCTGCACATAGTCCTGGCCACGGTTGGATGTTTTCATCTTTTGCTCAATAACATCTTTTGATGACCGTAAACATCTTTTGAAGTTTTCACATAGATTAGGCCCTTGTGTGGTGTTATCCTGACCAAATTAAAAATTAATGTCATAACCTACTCACCTTGCTTTGGAGTTCCACCAGTCTATGGGTTGGGCCTCAGCCACGGAAATTTTTAAGAGCTGTCATGGCCATCCTACTATGTTCCATGAATGAATAAGGACCTAGCAGTGTCTAATAAAAATATTTCCTTAATTCTATCATAGCAAAATCTCCTCTTCCCTGCAACTTTACATTTTAGGGAGAAGGTGTGACTTCAATAGAGTAGGTAAGCAAATTGTTATAATGTCAGTTGGTTTGAGTAATGAGTCAGCTATTCAATTGCATTTAGAAATATTGTGGTGGAATTTTTCAAGAAACATGTATAGATGGTGAAAATTAAAACAAAATGCAAAAAGGAAAGTTCAGTTTCAGGCAAATTGCACCATTGACAGTAACTTCACTTTGTTCTCACTAAGATTTTAGAAAGGTAATACAGATGATAATTCAAATAAATCACTCAATCTTCTCTTCCGTTTCATTACAATCTCGTTCTTTGCCATCCTTTAGTCACATATTGCAAATCTGATGCAAGGGCTCCATTTAATTTGACAACATATCCTTCCTGCCTTTCACAAACAGCCTCTGCATGTCATACTATCACTCTGGCAATCACCCCTCTAATTAGGTTGCTTTTGATTTGTCATGAGGTTTCTGCATGGGCCAGACTGGCCCAGATCACAAGGGACTTTCAATGGCTGTGATTATGTAACCAAGCTTGACTTGAGTTCCTCTGGGAATCCATTCCCTAATCAGAACTGAAAGCTGCAAGCTGCCCTCACATCAGTCGTTTCTTCATTACTATTGACAAGCCTCGTAAAGAAAGATGCACTACCGTGTAAAAGGTGGCGTATCACCATACTGCAATCACAGGGTGAAAACTGGAAGAGCACTCAGTAGAGCGCATACATCCGCCACACAATTCCAGATCAAGAACATATCGGGCAAAATAAATTTTAGAAATATCATGCTAGATATCATTTTTGGTCCCATCTCTCAATGGTGAAGAATCACTTCCAGTATTCACAGATGTGGATCTGAATTCGGATCTTCATCAAAATTAAATCAATTCTTCCCAGTAGCACACCCAATCTGTCCACCAAGTTTCGTCGGAATCCATCCATAATCTTTTGAGATATTGTGTTATCTATCGTCTTTGGACATATCTCTCAATGGTGAAGAATCACTAAAAAATAAATCAGATCCGGATGCGGATTCGGATCTTCACCAAAATTAAGTGTTGCTGTCCTTAGCCGGTCACCTACACACAAAAAAAAGTTTTCAGAACGATTGCTTGAAACAGACAAACAAACAGACTTGTGTGACTCACCTTGGGAACTCCTGTATGCTGTTGACCTAGTGCTAATAGCCGAAAGTGTTGAAGAGGTAATGGGTAAATATACAGTCGGGAAGGAGGGTATGGAGGCCAGAGGGCTGAAAGTGAATGTAAGGAAAACAAAACTACTGATTTGTGTGGGAGAAGGAAGTATGGAAAATGGGGGAGGTGGCCCTGTGTTATCTTTAAAAAGGTGTAAGGAGCAATTAAATATTGTGTAAATACGTACTACAAATGCTGGGTGCACAAGAGGTGTTGTGGCATCAGGGGTAGATTGAAGGTGGTTCTTGACTTCAAATGTGCTGGTTGTGTCGGGAAACAAGTGGCTCCAATTCGAGTGGAAATGTTAGTTTATGGGGATATATCTCTGACATGTGTAGATAAATTCTGTTGTCTTTGTGATAGCCCTCTCTGTCCCCCCCCCCCCCATATTAACGCAAGGCACCCAAGGTCCGCCAGCAACCCCCTTCTGGTAAAACTACCAAAATCAAGAATCACTGCTCACCTTCATTCTTTCATTCCTCTTTCTTCCTGCCTTTGGAACAATCTCCCACAATCTCTTCAATCCCACTCTTCCCTACAGGTCTTCAAAACAGCTGTTCACCATCCATCTTCTCTTCCCCCATCCAAAACCATGATCTTTTCTACTGCGGTTAATCCACCCCAAACCCACCTCCTTCAAATTCCCTGCTTTCCTTTCTGAAAGTCCCTGTCGTGCAAGAACCTGAAAATGCTTGTTGTGTCCATCTTGTCTCCCTCGTGCACCTCGTCCAATCCCTCTCCCTTCCACAGATCTCCTAATGTCTCTGTTCCCTACTGTTTTGTGCTTCCCTCTCCCACCCCTCTTGTCTCCTGCTCCCATTGTTATACATTCTATGTGTTAGCTCTTATATGAGCCTCGACATTGTAAAAAAAAAAAAATATATATATATATATATATATATGTATGATTGGTGCAGGTGGTGGTGTGGAAGCAATAGTAATTGCAAGAATTAGAAGTATCTGGAGGAAGTTTAGGTAGTTGTTACCCCTATTGACATCGAGAGGGACCTCTCTCCAATTCAAGGGAAAACTTTATACAGCTTGCATTAGAACTGTGATGTGTGGTAGTGAAACATGGGTGATCAAAAAGGAGGATGAACGGAGGTGTGAACGAATCACAGCTTACACGCGCAAACGTGGAAACAGGCAGACGACGACGACGATGACGACACAAAGTTCAGTTACTCAAACTCTTGGGTCTCACTATCAGCCATGATCTTTCTTGGGGAAACCACATTTTTAAGTTAGTCTCCAAAGTTAGTCTCTGACTGGGCATCCTGCATCATGCAAAGTCCTTCCTTTGCACACCAGAACTTTCATCCACTTACAAGACCTTCAGCCACAGCTTGATGGAGTATTGCTCTCACCTCAGGGCTGGTGCCCCTGTCTCATACCATGTTCAGCTTGACACCATGGCAACCAAGTCCTTCATGATCATTGGAAATCTCCCGCTGTGAAAACAAGTCTTTGGGCCTATCACTTTCACATTGCAGACAGCTCAGTTGCTTCTCTGTCGTCTACCACCTCCTTTCTGGTTTTGCATCTTCTGCTATTTCCATGCTTCCCCCCTCCCACAGCTTTCTACAGGATGCACATGGTCCACCAGCAACCCCCTTCTGGTGAAACTCCCAAAATCCAGGATCACTGCTCACCTCCACTCATTCGTTCCTCTTTTTTTGGCCTGTGGAACCAACTTGCACATTCACTTCAATCTCATTCTTCCCTCCAGGTCTTCAAGACAGCTGTTAACCACCATCTCAGTTTGTCCCCCATCCAAAACCATGATGTTTTATATCCTCAGTAACCCCCCTAAACCCACCTCTTTCATATTTTCCAGTTTTTCCTTACTGCGAATGTACTTTTCTTTTGTTCTTGCTCCTGTGAATCCATTATGTCAACCCCATGCCCTTCCCCCCCCCCCATTCCCATCATTCCCCCACCTCCCTCATTTGTTGTCTCCCTCTATTTTGTCACAACCCTGTTGTTGGTGTTTTTCTCTTCTTTCTACTGTTGATTTTGTTCTGTTGCCTTCTGGTACATTATGTTCTCGTTCTCCCATGAGCCCTGACTTTGTAAACAAAATATATATACTGTATAGCAACAGTTGCATCTGCAATATGTAAACATTAATTATTCCTTTATTTTGGCATTTGAGACGTTTATGCAAAGAAATAAGGGAGAATGAAACAGTGCATCGCTTGTGAATGTATTTTTCTTTATTCCTTACAAGATTGAGGCTCCTGGAATAGTGTAGCTGCAGTGTGAAAAAGAGACTAACTGTCAGTTGGGAAATGGTGCAACAGTGGAACACAATAATTAAAGGAATGAATGAATAGGAAAACAGGAGAGAGAAAGGGGGGGAGGAAACCCAGCATTCTGCAAGTACGAGAGTTGATTTAGGTATCGGGTAAATGGGGGTACAAAAGATTGCAGGTAAGGATGGGGAAGTAACATGAGAATTATCCTTACTATAATTCATAGACCGGTGTGTTTGTTTGTTTGTCGTGAGCTACTCATACAGTTCTAGGCTGATTTCATCCAGGCTTGCAACATTGGATCAGAATTATCTTATTGTTTAGAGGTGTTTTTATCTTTGCCGGTGGTGTTGGGGAGGAAGGGGGGAAAGGCAAATTCTCCATGTAAATGTGTATCGTGAAACGCCGCCTCCAGGTGGGAGAGGGCATTACAAGTCCCACAATTTACAGTGCAGTATTCCTGTCCCCACATTTTCATTTGGCCCACGTTTCAGTTGTTGACCATTGACCAATGTTGACCTTTTGGTCGATGTTGACGTCAAAAATAATTGGTGGTTGAATTCAATAAGCTGATATAAAAATTCAGAAAGCCGATAAGCTGATATGAAAGTCAAATTGCAAGTCAATCAGATGAAAATTGAGGATTTTCGAAATCCCACTTGATTTGTTGACCTTTGGCATATGTTGACTTTTGACTTCAAAACAAATAAGCTTCCTTCTTATATCAAACTCCACAATGTGGTGAAGTTTTGTGAAGATCGGTTTAAAATTGTGACTTGTAGGCGATTTCTTGTTTATAGAATTGTGACCTGTAGGCGTTTGACAAACACAGACAGAATAACAAAACAGACTGACCAATTCCTTGAAAAGTCTTCAATTTTGCAAATAACAAGAGAATTTTGGTGTGTAATAAGCCTCAATTTGGGAAGTTTAATGGGGAGGGGGTTATTGGAAGAAACACATGGATTTCAGAGTTGCTGGGGGGGAGGATTGAGGGGCTGAGAGAGCAGAGCCATCTAGAATGGAGATTTGTTTCAGAGAGGCAGCTTATCAATTATGGCATGTATTGTTTACGTTCGTAATCAGGGTCACTTGTTCAGGAGTGTTCAATATTACCGCTATTTGTTTTGAAAACGATTTGTGAAAGTGCACAAAGCTCAATCCAATGTTTCATTCACACTCACCTGATGTAGCCAACTCACCGAAGCAAGGCTGGCACTTTCACTCTTTTCAAAACACTTGAAAGTAAACACAAACCACGGCTTTAACTGACGTCAGAATGATACAATAGACAATGTCTTCAGAAATTGGAGAAAGTGCATATTATAATCATAATCGAAATATTGCAATCAACCATCTAGCAAAAAATACTTGCACAACCACAGAAAGGAAAATGTCAAACATAAACAGAGAGATGACACCGACGTTGCAACGTATTCAATGAATCATCTGTAAATCGGAGTGCACTAATTCTAGAGTCGAGATTTTTTTTAGATGAGAAGGTTTATGAAACATAAACGTCAGAAGAATATCCATTCTCATTCTGAGGATTCTGCTTTTCGCTGTAACAGGAACGGCACTCGGTAAAGCGCAAACCTCCACCTGGCTGAAGTTTACATTTTGTATCCCACTGATAAGCTGGATCTGCATCTGGACATTAACCATTCAGCTTGTTCTTGTCAACTACCCAAATCACCACCAAGTTTTGTCATGTGAGAGTTACCATTGAGAGATAGGGCCAAAAACTATATATATATATATATATATATATATATATATATATATATATATATATATATATATATATATATATATATATATATATATATCACGAAGTTTCAAAAAGTTTTGGACAGATTCGGATGAAACTTGGGGTCAGGTTGGGTGTGTCACAAGGAATAATTGATGAGATTTTCGTGAAGATCCGGATCTGGAGATGGCCAACTTGAGGGACACAAAACGAAAACTGTTCAGCTTGGCAAAGGTATGAACTCCACCAAGTGCCGTTCTAGATTCTTTCTTCTTTCCTCCTTTATTTCTGTTTTTTTGTTTTCAACCCCGTTTTGTTTTCAACAAATTACAATTACACACTCTTGCTGCATTTCTGAGTGAATATTCTTTAAATTTAACATTAAGATACCATGGTCAAACACACCCAGACACCTTTTTTTCTTTCTCTCCCCCTCTCCTCCCTCCCCTCTCCCTCTTCCACTCCCTCTCCCTCCCTCTCCTCCTCTCTCCCCCTCTCCAATTTGGGCAACATGTTTGGATTTTATGGGGTCAAAGGTGAAACTTAAAATAACACATTTTACCTTTCCAGTCCCTTGCATGAGTCAATAGGAATGGAATTTGGCAAAAGGGTGCTTTCAAACATCTCCTACAGGGACTTTTATTAAAATTTCTGATTCAAGTCGTTCTCAGGATTATAAAAGAGGTCAAACCTCAAAATTTATTCCAAAATTCAAATTTTTGGCTTGCCATGGCTCAGTATTTCAACCAGACAAGATTTGGCATAATGACGCATTTCCACAAGCCTAGTTATTGAATTAGACAGATATTAGTTTGGTGCTTCTATTTATATTCCAGAGTTGGTCAAAGGCCAAAATTCGACACAAAATCTAAGGTTAGTGGTGGAGCTACCACCCACACATCTCACACACATGATTGATCATACATAGAAATATATGAGCCAACTGTTAGATGAAACAAGCACAACCACTGAGCTTGAGAGAAGTGCCGTCACTTCCCAGGGTACTATGTACCAGTGGGCAACGTCACAGTAATGGTGTCGCCTTTCTCATTGCACTCAGTGGGGCATTTCCTGAAGGAGGAATTTCTTCCTCCCTATGGATGTCAACCTATGGGGTTGTCCGTGATCTTATCCTTTTAAATGACAAGCATTGAGCAAGGAAGCAGCATGTACCATTTTTCAAGTCTGGTGGTCTTGGCCAGGGTTTGAACCACCAACCTCCAAGACGAGGAGCAGACACTCAAACAATTACACCACTGAGTCTAGTTACCACTGAGTATTTATGGTCTAATCAGACCGTTGACCTATTTCGATAATTAGTAAAACTTGATTGGGTGGCTACTCATCTTATATGGCTACAAGACTCTGGCGTTCAGGTTTGCATTCAGTAATATTTTGTAATTTTCAATACCCTCGATTATGCGGCCAACTGCTATATGTGGCCACTCTCAGCAATACTGTTTGCATTGACACAAATGCAAGAAAAGAAAGTCACAAAATATTATTTCATGTCTGATTTATAAGCCTTCAAGAGGGCAGTTTTGATTTTACAGAGGTCAAAGGTCAAAATCTGTCAAAACATAGGAATGAGAATATTGGGTGGTGCATGAACATAGATCTTGCATCTTGTTGATTTTTCATTATATTTCTTGATGAGTGTCAATTAGGAGAGACAAATGCAAATGCAAATGTATGCAATTCTAGTTTTATCCACTTTCCCAGTGATCTAAGGCTCATGGAGAAATTTGTAAATATATCAGGATATGTGGAGGCAATATCAACACAGTGCACGGGCTTTTAATCAGGGGTCCCCCTATCATGACCTGTATACTCAGGTAGGAACACCAAACAGACCAAATGCTATCGAATAGTCCAAGCATTTCATTCGCTTTTCCAAAATTATCTGTAATAATAAATGTCAGTGTGTGTCCATCCATCCACCAGTCCATGTTTCTTAATGAAAACAATTTTTTTTTCACTTTCCTCACTCGTATCATGGAATGTTTGATCATCATACCGACAAATCGCTGGGTACATTGCAATGCTTATAAACGCCCAGAGACAACAGCGTTTGTGGCTTAATTTCATTTCTGCAATGCCATTAGCTCCAGAATCTCTTAATCTCAGCCAAATTACAAAACTTAAACTTCTTTATCGACTTCATCAGTAGTTCCGACTGCTAAATAATAGTGTTATTTTGTCCAATTCGGACATCGCTTGACAATCTGGGTGTATGGTGTTTATATAACCGATCGGCAATTGCTAATTGCTTGCCAAGGCAGCCATTCCTTATCAAACGTTTTGTTAGAGTGTTTGCTTGAATGCTTAAGCCACTTGGAGAGAACTCTACAATATTAGTATCATCACTGAATATATTTAGTGACTTGAACAAAGTTCAGGGCCCAATCTTCTACATTTTGCTGTGCAGTGCCTCTCGTGGTGGGTCGGGCAGTGGTTTGCTCACTGAAAATATGCAATTTTATTTTACACCACTTTTCTCCTTTTTGTACTATCTCTCTCTCTCTCTCTCTCTCTCTCTCTCTCTCTCTCTCTCTCTCTCTCTCTCTCTCTCTCTCTCTCTCTCTCTCTCTCTCTCTCTCTCTCTCTCTCTCTCTCTCTCTCTCTCTCTCTCTCTCTCTCTCTCTCTCTCTCTCTCTCTCTCTCTCTCTCTCTCTCTCTCTCTCTCTCTCTCTCTCTCTCTCTCTCTCTCTCTCTCTCTCTCTCTCTCTCTCTCTCTCTCTCTCTCTCTCTCTCTCTCTCTCTCTCTCTCTCTCTCTCTCTCTCTCTCTCTCTCTCTCTCTCTCTCTCTCTCTCTCTCTCTCTCTCTCTCTCTCTGTATATCTATCTATCTCTCCATCTCTCTATATCTCTCTATCTCTCCATCTATCTATAATCTCTCAATCTATCTCTCTATCTCTCTATCTCTCCATATATCTCCTTCTATATCGATCTATCTTTATCTCTCTATCTATCTGTATATATATATATATATATATATATATATATATATATATATATATATATATATATATATATATATATATATATATATATATATATATATATATATATATTGTTGTGGTTACCAAATTCGCAAACCACCATTCAGGTCCCTTAGGTGAGGTATCTCGGTAAGTACATGTGTAGTTAGGCCCAAACCCGTTGTCTAGTGGGAATACATGTCATTTATGCGTGCTGCGACTCTTCAGGATAGCCGTTTTTCTTTTGCTATCTTTATTTTGGACCAACCGCCATTGTTACCACCACCAACCACCGCTTCACCACAACCGCCACGACCTTCACGTCACACCTCGCAACCGTCGCATCGCCACCGTTCTTGCGCCGCCTGTGGGTGCCGGTGTTGGACTCGTGCAGGGCGCGCGCCGAACAGCGTGTACAAAATCACGGATTTTGTGCTTCAAAAACGGATCAAAAACGACACACGCCCACTTTTTGCCGTCCAATCGGTGAGCGAGGGGCGAATTGGCCCCGCCCCCAGGGCGATCGATATATGCAAATTTATGGATCAAAAAGCCTTCACGCCCACTTTTTCTCGGGCCAATGGGGAGCGAGGTGAAAGGTCGAAGGGAGGGGGTCAAAGATGAGAGGGCGAAGCTACGGGGCTGATAAAAGGACCGTGTTCGTCAGTCCAGAGAGTCCAGAGGCGGAGAGTAGGAGAGGCGGAGAGTAGGAGAGTAGGAGAGTCGGAAACAGAGAGTCAAGACTTCGCGGGCGGTGGAGTTGGCAAGAAGGAGCTGGTCGTCGTGTGCGTTGGAGTCGGAACGGAGGGGACGGAGCTGTGGAAAGGCAGCGACACCAGACGAGGGGGTGCTCGCGTCGGGAGCTGCACCCCAGGGAGGCCGACAGCGCGACCTGGCCGAGGTGGAGACGCTCGTCGCGGGATAATAAAAATCCTCTATACCCCGCGCATCAGCAACCCCCTCCTGTTTCCCCCCGCGCTGAGATAGTGCGACCAAGGGGGCCCCTTTCCCACCCCCTACCAGACACTGTCCGCGAGGCCCGCGGAGTTGAGGCACCATCGCCGCTCCGCGTCTCATCACCAGACGGGTAGGCGCGACCCGGTCTCGGCCTCAGGCCCGCCTCATCCTTGAGGGTATTCTTTTCCTTGGTTTTGGGTATGTGTTGTCGGCGCCGTCTGTGAAGTAAAATTGTATAAGTGTTGCCGTGTGCTCGGTAGTCGGTATTAGCTCTGCATTGTGTCTTCGCTTTTGCATTTGCTTTTTGTGTAAATTGAATTGTGTTTTTTCTATGTGCTTTTGGTGGAATTGAATGTGTGTGCTTCCCGTGTGCCGCGAATAAATGTGCTTTGTGTTGAACCGTTTCCCGCTTCGCTTCGTCTTTTCCTCCATTGAATCCTCATCTTGCTTCACGTAAAGGGTTGGTAGTGGGCTGAATACGCCCGATAATTAATCGAACCGTCGAGGTCGACGATAACACCGCTCGGTTATTCTGATAGTACGGAACGGGTCGCTTAAGTGGCCCGTGTCCGAAGTCGACCTGCGGCGAGGTGCGATCGCCCGGTCTACCCTCCGCGTGGGTACTTAGGTAGGTCGAATTCGGCGAGCAACCCTATCCCACGCGGGGGCTGATTGGCTCGATCACGGTGAGACCGAAAGGTCCACCCGTGACTGGTTCCCGGCGTTAGTCCGAGAGGGTCACGACTGGATTGTCCGTCCGGTGGGCGACGTGCCGCGATTCGAGTTACGTGGCCGTCAGCACGCCGGCGGGCGCGAATACCGCAACACTGGTGTCAGGTCGTGCGATACAAATTCATCGCCCTCCTCGCGGCTCTGGTATTGGAGAACAGGAAAACGGGCTCTCCTGTCTCCGGCTAAATTCACGGGAATCGGTCCAGGGGTGAGAGAAGCGACCCCCGATTCCCTCCAAATTACGAGCGAGCAAATTAACCCTTTAAGAGAAGCAAGATGGCGTCTCAAGGCGAGCGGGAGCCGGGGGTATTAGAAATGGATGTAGAATGTGTAGAATCCATGGTCCAGGATGGAATCCCCGAGCAGGAAATGTTGATTGTGCAGGAACACGGACTCGCCCAACTGAACCCAGAGCCTGAAATGGGTGCGGCAGCGGCCGCTGTGTATGACACCTCCCCCCCCCTCTCCACCAAAACCCTTCCCCGATCCCTGCCGAAACGGCTCAGCTGAGTGCATCCGACATGGCCCAGCTTTGCGCCATGCTGGCGGGAATGATCAAAAAAATGGATGCGAATATGAAAAACGAAATGAAAGGCATGAACGAAAAGATGGATGCGAATACACAAAAAATGGATGAAAAGATGGATACAAATACAAATGAAGTGAAAACGACGATGGATGCGAATACACAGCAAATAAAAAAAGAAATGAAAGAGCTACGGGGTGAGACGCAGAACATGGGCCGATGCCTGCAGGCGGGCATGAAGGCCGTGACCAGGGAGCTGGGAATGGCGACTCCACGTGTGGGAGCAAACGAGCTGGAAGGGGGTGCAACGGCTGACAGGCCCGCGGTGGAGGCGGGTAAAAAAATAATTCGGGGGGCGTGTTCGGCGAGGGTCGTGACAGAGGAATCGACGGTGACCAAAAGGGAAAAATTAAATGGGGAGACCAAAACGTGTGAGACGAGACACGAGGTGACGACAAAGGAAATAATAATAGTTGAGACACGGGAGATAGAGGGTGAATTGGACGGGGTAAGTGACGCACACACACACACGGAGGTAGTGGAGGATAAAGGGGGTGAGCTGGCGGACTGGGTAGAGACCCAGTGCGAGCACCTGGATGGCCTCCTCCAGGAACGAGGGGAGGGAGTCTGCCCCCTTGAGGCGAGTCACGACCAGGTGAGTTCGGTCGTGCTTTGCGAGGTTGAGGGGACGGGTGCTGTGGACGGGTGCACGGAGAGCTTGGGGGGTATAGAGGCCCCGGAGACCCCTGTGGGGACACGAATCCCCAGTGTAGTTGTCCCTGTGTGTGTGGTGCAAGGTGTGAGTGCGTCCCCGTGTGTGGAAGCGACCCCGTGTGTGAGTGGTGTGGTGGCGATGGTGCCGGAGTACATGCTTCCCAGCACGCCGTGTGTGAGTGAGGAACGGAGTGTGAGTGAGGCACCGCGGGTTAGTGCCCCCGCGTGTGTGGATGAGGCACCGTGTATGAGTGTCGCCGTGTGTGTGAGTGAGGCACCGCGGGTGAGTGCCCTCGCGTGTGTGAGTGAGGCACGGAGTGCGAGTGAGGCACCGCGGGTGAGTTCCCCCGCACGCGTGAGTGAACGGCAGTGTGCAAGGTCGCTGTGTGCAAGGGAAACCGTGTGTGTGAGAGAGCGGTATGAGAGGGAGATGTCGGTTGGCATGCGGGAGCACGCAGCCGCGTCTCCCGGTGTGAATGTATTGGAGTGGACTGTGTGCGTCGTAACACGCAGGTATGCGTGTGTGGAATGGAGACGGAGACGGCGACAGAGGAGAGAAAGCCGAGTAGCGGCTGGAGTTGTTTCGAGGACCGTGCCGGGTTCACCCAGCAGTGAGCACGAGGTCCGTGCTGTGCAACGCACGAGACCACCACGTGCTCGCTTGCGAGAGTGAAGTCCCGGTCCGGAAACGCACGCGGTGGATTTGCCGATCCCGCGGACGGACAAAGTTTAGGCAGGTAAACGGATTTGGACCGGACGGGTTCTCCACGCGATCGTGTGTGTTAAGCTCCAACGGGCAAAAGCACATGTGTTCGCGTGGGGAACCCCTCGAGACGTGGGGCTTGTGTTTTTTTTTTTTATGCGCACGGTGACGTCATGGCTGCACGTGTGGTTGGAATCCGGCAGGAGGGGTATCTCTGCCGGATGGTACCGTCCAAGGAGGGACGAGGAACACGTGCAGCTGCATGACGTCACGGGCAGGTGTAAAGTGCGCGAGCTCTGAGTTGCCGCGCAGGTGCTGCGCATGAAAAAAAAAAAAAACAAGCCTCACTTTCGGGTGCACAGGATTCCTGGGCAAGGGGTGGAAGACCCCCTTACTGGGCACAGGATGGAAACTAGTTAGGGGGAAGGGTTAGCTTAGTTAGACCGACTTCATGGGGCAGGGGTAAGTCCTCATGGAGTCCGTGGAATGGATTAGTTAGAGGGATTGTAGCCAGATTTAGGTTGGGAAATAAAATGGGATTATTTTGGAGACAGAGACAGACTTTGAATGTGTAGTGGGGATGTAGTTTAGCTACGTAGTGTTAAAAGGAACGTGCTACTAGTTTAAGGGACGACGTGGGAGCACGAGTTAGTTAGGGGATGTAGTTAGGAGGATGGCAGAGTTCAGCGGTGAGTGTGTTGAAGAGTTGGTGAGTTGTGAGGCATGTGCTTGGTGAGTGAGTGAGGCCAGCGGGTCTGTGTGAGTGGAGTGAATGGGGAATGCATGGTGCGATGAGTGATTGGGGGGAGGAGTGACTCCCGCCCAAGGGACCCCCGGGGTCAGTGTAGAGTGAGTTTGCTGGGTTAGTCAAATTAACAAATATGGAGGTCGTTTTGTTGTTGGTGGGAGTGTAGGCTCGAAACCCATTTGGAGGGGTGCAGGAGCCCTGTTGACGGGCTTGGGAGCGTGGCTGCGAAAGGTGAGTATCGCTGAGTGGGTACCCCGGGCACAAGGCTAGTCGGCCGCGGTAGGCCATGGGCCCATGGGGGGCCGGGATAGAGTAGTGGGCACGGGTGCGCCTGCTTTGTGCGGGGGCCCGGGGCGCCATTAGCCGCGTGGGCAGTGTTGTGGGCACGGGTGACCCTCGGAAAGGGGCCCGGGAGGCCGGCCTGCCACGTGTGCGTTTCAGGGGAGGTGCCATGGGGGGCACTCCCCGGTGTTAGGGAGCTGGTAGGCTCAGAGGCAGTGTAGTGCCCGGGGGTGCCATAGCGGGAGATTCGGCAGAGGGTCGTGCCTGCCAAAGGGAGCCACGTGTCCCACCCAGGAGACCGTGTGAGGGCACGGAGAGAAAATTGGGGGGCGAGGCCCGAAATTGTGAGGACACCAACACAGGCGACGGGAATCTGGGTTGTTAGAACCAATACTTTAAGCGAGAGGCGCTTGTTGAAAGCCCCGGGGTAGTTTAACAGTTAATGGTTAGGGTAGATTAGGAGATGTACCCCTCCGCACCATCCATCCCCTCGCTGTCGTTGTGGGCCGCTGGACCCACTTTGGTTATAGATCGCCGAACTCTGGGGAGGCCATTCTGAGGCTTCGTTGGGCCTCGACACAGGACGTTAGCTCTCCCTTGTTCCCCTCCGGGAAGGGAACGTAGGGGTTGGGAGTAGGCTAGTTGACAGGATAGGTTAGCCGAACAAGGACGATAAAGGGGGCTAGGGGACGATTTATAGTGGGGGAGTAAAAATAAAAACAACAGAAAAAAATTAAGTTGGGGCTAAATTGGGGTTTGACAAATTAAGGGAGTGGGTATGTACAGTGACAGGCAAAGGCGATAGGTTGGGAGGGAGACAGGTAGGTAGGTCCAAGTGGCCAGCACCACCGCACTCCCTCCACCAACCTCCACTGAACGGCAAAGGCTGGCCAGCTTCATCTGCAGCTGCTTAGCTGCAAGGCCTGTGCCGGCTGGATCGTCTGCCGGCTGGCTGTTTTTCTGCAAGGCCTGTGCCGGCCAGTTCATCTGCTGGCTGTTTTTCTTCAAGGCCTGTGCCGGCCAGTTAATCTGCCGGCTGTGTTTGCCTGCAGCGGCCTTCTTCTGCGGGCTGTGTTTGCCTGCTACCTTTGCCATGCCATGCCCACTGCCCAGGTTCACCAGCCCCGTTCAATTTTGCTTTGCCCCCCCCTGTTCATTCCCATGTGCGCCAGGATCAAGGCAACAGTTTGCAAGCTGCGAGAACTGCCCTGTTGGCAGCTACAACACGGGCCTGCAGTGGCGGCCCGTGCACCGTGTTTGCGTCCATCCATTCATCCATCCATTCATCCATCCATTCATTGTGTTCATTGCGTGTGCCACTTGAGCTGGCACGGAGACTGCGTTTGTGCAGCCCATGCACCGTTGAGGTTCACTGCATTCAGTCCATCCATTCATCCATCCATTCGTTGTGTTCATTGCGTGTGCCACTTGAGCTGGCACGGAGACTGCGTTTGTGCAGCCCATGCACCGTTGTGGTTCACTGCGTTCAGTTCAAAAGGGAATGCCTTGGACTGCGTGTGAGCAGCCAGCCACGTTCCCTGTCACCTGCATTGTTTTGAGCCAGAGACTGCATGCGGGCAGCCTGGCTCCCTGCTAACTGCTTTTCTTTTGCAGAGTTCAATGATCCTGGGCCATGGTTTAGTGTAAAATTTGTAAGTTAAGGTTAAGATGTACTGTAAATATGAGTGCGCCCCCGGCATGTCTGTCCTAGCGCCGGCAATTTTATTTAAGTCGTCCGTGTGAGTGAGTTTGTTTAGGTAGTTACGCAGCCCTCAGGTTATTTATTTTGGGGACACGAATACCATGAATGTCGCACTCAGGGATCCGTAGGTAAAATGTACTAGGGGAAAACTACACATGATGGCACACGAAAATTTGACGACTCGGGACGAGTCTGTAAAAAGGGGAGGGGGTAGTGTTGTGGTTACCAAATTCGCAAACCACCATTCAGGTCCCTTAGGTGAGGTATCTCGGTAAGTACATGTGTAGTTAGGCCCAAACCCGTTGTCTAGTGGGAATACATGTCATTTATGCGTGCTGCGACTCTTCAGGATAGCCGTTTTTCTTTTGCTATCTTTATTTTGGACCAACCGCCATTGTTACCACCACCAACCACCGCTTCACCACAACCGCCACGACCTTCACGTCACACCTCGCAACCGTCGCATCGCCACCGTTCTTGCGCCGCCTGTGGGTGCCGGTGTTGGACTCGTGCAGGGCGCGCGCCGAACAGCGTGTACAAAATCACGGATTTTGTGCTTCAAAAACGGATCAAAAATGACACACGCCCACTTTTTGCCGTCCAATCGGTGAGCGAGGGGCGAATTGGCCCCGCCCCCAGGGCGTTGGAGGGCGATCGATATATGCAAATTTATGGATCAAAAAGCCTTCACGCCCACTTTTTCTCGGGCCAATGGGGAGCGAGGTGAAAGGTCGAAGGGAGGGGGTCAAAGATGAGAGGGCGAAGCTACGGGGCTGATAAAAGGACCGTGTTCGTCAGTCCAGAGAGTCCAGAGGCGGAGAGTAGGAGAGGCGGAGAGTAGGAGAGTAGGAGAGTCGGAAACAGAGAGTCAAGACTTCGCGGGCGGTGGAGTTGGCAAGAAGGAGCTGGTCGTGGTGTGCGTTGGAGTCGGAATGGAGGGGACGGAGCTGTGGAAAGGCAGCGACACCAGACGAGGGGGTGCTCGCGTCGGGAGCTGCACCCCAGGGAGGCCGACAGCGCGACCTGGCCGAGGTGGAGACGCTCGTCGCGGGATAATAAAAATCCTCTATATCCCGAGCATCAGCAACCCCCTCCTGTTTCCCCCCGCGCTGAGATAGTGCGACCAAGGGGGCCCCTTTCCCACCCCCTACCAGACACTGTCCGCGAGGCCCGCGGAGTTGAGGCACCATCGCCGCTCCGCGTCTCATCACCAGACGGGTAGGCGCGACCCGGTCTAGGCCTCAGGCCCGCCTCATCCTTGAGGGTATTCTTTTCCTTGGTTTTGGGTATGTGTTGTCGGCGCCGTCTGTGAAGTAAAATTGTATAAGTGTTGCCGTGTGCTCGGTAGTCGGTATTAGCTCTGCATTGTGTCTTCGCTTTTGCATTTGCTTTTTGTGTAAATTGAATTGTGTTTTTTCTATGTGCTTTTGGTGGAATTGAATGTGTGTGCTTCCCGTGTGCCGCGAATAAATGTGCTTTGTGTTGAACCGTTTCCCGCTTCGCTTCGTCTTTTCCTCCACTGAATCCTCATCTTGCTTCACGTAAAGGGTTGGTAGTGGGCTGAATACGCCCGATAATTAATCGAACCGTCGAGGTCGACGATAACACCGCTCGGTTATTCTGATAGTACGGAACGGGTCGCTTAAGTGGCCCGTGTCCGAAGTCGACCTGCGGCGAGGTGCGATCGCCCGGTCTACCCTCCGCGTAGGTACTTAGGTAGGTCGAATTCGGCGAGCAACCCTATCCCACGCGGGGGCTGATTGGCTCGATCGCGGTGAGACCGAAAGGTCCACCCGTGACTGGTTCCCGGCGTTAGTCCGAGAGGGTCACGACTGGATTGTCCGTCTGGTGGGCGACGTGCCGCGATTCGAGTTAAGTGGCCGTCGCACGCCGGCGGGCGCGAATACCGCAACAATATATATATATATATATATATATATATATATATATATATATATATATATATATATGTATATATATTTATATATATATATATATATATATATATATATATGTATATATATATATATATATATATATATATATATATATATATATATGTATATATGTATATATATATATATATATATATATATATATATATATGTATATATATATATATATATATATATATATATATATATATATATATATATATATATATATATATATATATATATATATCTTTTCTTCTTCTTCTTTAGGCTGCTCCCTTTTTAGGGGTCGCCACAGCGGATAATCTGTATGATCCGCATAGTGAGTTGGCACATGTTTTATGCCGTATGCCCTTCCTGATGCAACCCTGGTCACCTCTTATGACACAGGGATATGGTACACCTATTTTAACCGGGGTACACACCGACCCAGTACACTGGTACTCATTTCGCCGACCTCGGAAGGATGACAGGCTGAGTGAACCCCTGGTGTAGTAATTCAGTGGCCCAACGGGGATTGAACTCAGGACCTTTTGGATCCCAAGCCGCTGCCCTAACCACTGCGCCAACACCAGGCTTATATATATATATATATATATATATATATATATATATATATATATATATATATATATATATATATATATATATATATATATATATATATATATATATATATATATATATATATATATATATATTGTTGTGGTTACCAAATTCGCAAACCACCATTCAAGTCCCTTAGGTGAGATATCTCGGTAAGTATATGTGTAGTTAGGCCCAAACCCGTTGTCTAGTGGGAATACATGTCATTTATGCGTGCTGCGACTCTTCAGGATAGCCGTTTTTCTTTTACTATCTTTACTTTGGACCAACCGCCATTGTTACCACCACCAACCACAACATCAACCACCCACCGCGGCGCCGCCTCACGTCACACCTCGCAACCGTCGCATCGCCACCGTTCTTGCGCCGCCTGTGGGTACCGGTGTTGGACTCGTGCAGGGCGCGCGCCGAACAGCGTGTACAAAATCACGGATTTTCCACTTCAAAAACGGATCAAAAACGACACACGCCCACTTTTGTTCCGTCCAATCGGTGAGCGAGGGGCGATTTGGCCCCGCCTCCAGGGCGTTGGAGGGCGATCGATATATGCAAATTTATGGATCAAAAAGCATTCACGCCCACTTTTTCTCGGGCCAATGGGGAGCGAGGTGAAAGGTCGAAGGGAGGGGGTCAAAGATGAGAGAGCGAAGCCACGGGGCTGATATAAGCGACCGCGTTCGTCAGTCAAAAGAAGAAGGAGTTAAGACTTCGCGGGCGGTGTAGTTGGGAAGAAGCAAGAAGGAGTTGGTCGTCGTCGTGTGCGTTGGAGTCGGAGCGGAGGGGACGGAGCTGTGGAGAGGCGGCGAGGGCAGACGAGTGGGTGCTCGCGTCGTGCAGGGAGCTGCACACCAGGGAGGCCGACGGCGCGACCTGGCCGAGGTGGAGACGCTCGTCGCGGGACTCGAGGCAGAGTAGGAATCCTCTATACCCCGAGCATCAGCAACCCCCTCCTGTTTCCCCCCCGCGCTGAGATAGTGCGACCAAGGGGGCCCCTTTCCCACCCCCTACCAGACACTGCCCGCGAGGCCCGCGGAGTTGAGGCACCATCGCCGCTCCGCGTCTCATCACCAGACGGGTAGGCCCGACCCGGTCTCGGCCTCAGGCCCGCCTCATCTTTGAGGGTTCTGTTTTCTTTTGTTTTTGGGAATGTGTGTTGTCGGCGCCGTCTGTGAAGTAAAATTGCATAAGTGTTGCCGTGTGCTCGCGTAATCGGTATTAGATCTGCATTGTCGCATTTGCTTTTTGTGTAAAAATTGCATTGTGTTTCTCTTCTTTTCTATGTGCTTTTGGTGGAATTGTATATGTGCGCTTTCCGTTCATCGCGAATAAATGTGCTTTGTGTTGAACTGTTTCCCGCTTCGCTTCGTCATTTCTTTCATTGAATCCTCATCTTGCTTCACGTAAAGGGTTGGTATTGGGCTGAATACGCCCGATAATTAATCGAACCGTCGAGGTCGACGATAACACCGCTCGGTTATCCCGATAGTACGGAACGGGTCGCTTAAGTGGCCCGTGTCCGAAGTCGACCTGCGGCGAGGTGCGATCGCCCGGTCTACCCTCCGCGTGGGTACTTAGGTAGGTCGAATTTGGCGAGCAACCCTATCCCACGCGGGGGCTGATTGGCTCGATCACGGTGAGACCGAAAGGTCCACCCGTGACTGGTTCCCGGCGTTAGTCCGAGAGGGTCACGACTGGATTGTCCGTCCGGTGGGCGACGTGCCGCGATTCGAGTTACGTGGCCGTCAGCACGCCGGCGGGCGCGAATCTGCAACACTGGTGTCAGGTCGTGCGATACAAATTCATCGCCCTCCTCGCGGCACTGGTATCGGAGAACAGGAAAACGGGCTCTCCTGTCTCCGGCTAAATTCACGGGAATCGGTCCAGGGGTGAGATAAGCGACCTCCGATTCCCTCCAAATTACGAGCGAGCGAAATTAACCCTTTAAGAGAAGCAAGATGGCGTCTCAAGGCGAGCGGGAGCCGGGGGTATTAGAAATGGATGTAGAATGTGTAGGATCCATGGCCCAGGATGGAATGCCCGTGCAGGAACATGAACTCGCCCAACTGAACCCAGAGCCCGAAATGGGTGCGGCAGCGGCCGCGGTGTATGACACCTCCCCCCCCCCTCTCCACCAAAACCCTTCCCCAACCCCTGCCGAAACGGCTCACTCAAGCGCACCCGACATGGCCCAGCTATGCGCCATGCTGGCGGCAATGACAGCGAAGATGAATGCGAACATGAACAAGCAAATGGACGAAGTAAAAACGAGGATGGATGCGAATACACAAAAAATGGATGAAAAGATGGATGCGAATACACAACAAATGAACGAAAAGATGGATGCGAATACACAAAAATTTGATGCGAATACACAACAAATGAACGGAATGGAAACAAACATGAAGGAAGAAATGAAAGAGCTGCGGGTGAGACGCAGAACATGGGAATGAGCCTAAAAGGAAGCTTGGAAGAACTAAAAAACGAAATGAAAAAGGAAGTCGACACGATACGAGCGGAGGTGACCGGGTTAAAAGAGAAAGTAAAAGGAGTGGGAGTCGCAATGGAAGAAAGTAAACAAGAGAGGGTAAACGAAATAAAGACGGTGGTGGGAAAAATAGACAAAGTAGGAAAAGGATTGGGAGAAGTAAAACAGGGACAAGACCAAATAAAGGAGGAAATAGGGAGGAACACGACGGCGATAGAGGAATTAAAAAGAGAACAAGGGAAAATAAAGGAGGGATTGGGAGCCGTGAAGGAGGACTGTGAGAAAAGACATCGAGAAATGACAGACAAAGTTGAAAACCTGCGAAAGGAGGTAAAAGCGGAGACACAGAAAGGATTAAAGAAGGTGGCGGAGGAATGTAGAAAGAGACATGAGGAGGTAATTAATGAAATGGAGCGGAAAGCCGGAGAAAAGACAGAGGAACTGGGGGAGCAGATAGGAAAAAACCGGGGCGAGACAGAAGAGCAGTTTAGGACAACGAGGGAGGAAATATCCAAGACAAATAAGATGGTGACACAGGTACAAGGGGAGGTGGAGCAAATAAGAGAAAAAGTCGGGGAACTGTCGTTAGGAACGATAGGGGAGGAAATAAATGGGGTAATAAAGGGGAAAATGGAGGAAATGGAGAAGAGACTGACGGATAGGGTGGAGGCCCAGTGCGAGCAGCTGGATGGCCTCCTCCAGGAACGAGGGGAGGGAGTATGCCCCCTTGAGGCGAGTCACGACCAGGTGAGTTCGGTCGTGCTTTGCGAGGTTGAGGGGACGGGTGCTGTGGACAGTGTACTGTACTGTACTGGGAGATACTTAGCAGGCAGACACGAAGCGGAGGAACAGTCGAGCCGGGCTGTGTTGCACGAGTGCGAGCGCGGGCGTACTGTGCCCGCGGCTCTCCTTTATTCCGTACGCGGTACACTCACGAGCCGGCCGACTCCAGTATTACTACGACACCTCAGACGGCGTGCACACCTCATATCCCTCGCCGAACCCCACGGCCACTCCTCCACCATCACGCCCATCATGCATCATCATCATGCCCCTCCCCGTGGGCATGGCTACACCACACTCCTCCCTCCTAAAAGTATGATTATTAAATGATCAGTATTATAAGAAGCATGCAGAACACGAAGGACTTCGTATAATAATCATGGAAATAAAATGAAAATAGCACACCACATCATATAATGTGTCGATGCGAGCGAGTGGAGCAGCAAAGGTCAGGTCTGACCGCGTTACCGATATGAAGCAGCAAAATGAGAAGCACAGCGGCATTATGCAGCAAAAACGCCCCCCCCCCCAGGTGGCCCATGCTGACATGACCCTCGCCAAGGTCGTAACGACCTCTCGAGCTAACCTCCTCCGGCCCCATCAAACGCCTCCGGCCCACTCCCCCCAGGCAGACCCGACGTAGATAAACATCCCGAGGCCGGCAGCCCGCTATCTGGAAGCCGTGGCGCCAGCCTTAGACCTTGGCCGGGGGCGCTGAACAGCGCTGCTGGCTGCATGCATTTAATGCGCCAAAACAAGTCACGCACCACCATCAGTCGAGACGCCAGCGCCCGTCCAAACGGCCTTGAGCGAACACAGCGAGTTGTGCTCGCAATCAGAGGTGGAGGTAACGCAGACCAAGGCACCAGTCTTGGTGCCGAGTCGATCTCCGAGACCCACACGGCCGCTAGACGGGAGCAACTCCACTTAAACCACACTGCAATCATAGGCTCGTTATAAATCATTACGAATAACATTTGAAGCATCGCAAATTCATTTTTCCGTACAGCGCGCTTTTTTGATAAAATCCCAGCACATGACAAAGCAATTACCTGCGGCCTGGAGCAACTGGAGGCTAACAAACCTTCTTTATTCGCCCCCACATCACATTGACCATAATCCAACTCCCATTGACTGATCTCCGCCACATCCACTTTTACATGAGAACTGCTGGCATTTATTTCAACAACGTTAAACTGCATCACTAGAGCAAGGAAAAACACATATGCCATGAACAACAACCCACAACCCGCATCACGAGTCCGCTCCTTGGTTGTCGACTCGATGCTGCGACTCGCGACTCCCTTTAACGCCACGGGCCCACCGCCACCTGTTGAAGCTGCCTGAACCACACCGATGCGCATTGCCTCTCGAACCTTGCCACAGCGCGGGAACTCATCGCGAGAGCTGATACGGCTCTCACCGCCCGCCAGAGCCTCGCCCTCGGTACTCGATGAAGGCCTCGAAGAGAGTACCGGCACATCTGGAGGTACGAACCGGAGACCCAGTCCGAGGTGCGCAAGCCAGTCTCGACCCAACAGGGGGGCCCCTCCCCTCGTACAACGAACACCGAGAGCCGGGCGCGTCGATCTCGGTAGCGCACTGAGACGTCGGCCCTCGCAAGCGGTGCAATCGCTTCACCGGTGTACGTGTATAACGACAAGGCCGTCTTGACCAGGCGAATACCGCGAAGACCACGAGCCGCCCGCTCACCCATGACCGACACCGCAGCCCCGGTATCCACGCAAAACACAGTAGGTTGGCCATTCACTTCGACTTCAACCGTGAAAGGCGTCGTTATCTCCGAACCAACGGAAAACAGACTCAACCGTGGTTGCATCTCCCGCTCTGGTTCGCCGGCATTGTCAGGCCCCGGTTGCAGGCCGATCTCCAGGTCACTGGGGTCCTCTCGCACCTCGTCACCCAAGACCCCAACGGAGGCTCCCGCCATCCGACACACACGCTTCAAATGTCCCACCTTGTGACAATGCAAACACACGGTGTTCTTATACGGGCACATTTGTCGCAGGTGCGGACCCCCACACCCCCAGCAGCCGCGGAAAGTCCCTTCGCTCCAGGCGCGACCGTGCTGCGGTGCCCCCTCGCTCCAGGCGCGACCGTGCTGCGGTGCCGCCGCGCTCCCGGTGCGACTGTGCTGCGGTGCCCCTTCGCTCCCGGTGCGATCGTGCTGCGGTGCCCCTCGTCCCGCACCGCCAGGCGCGCGTGCGACCTGCGGCACTTGAGCCACCGCTCGGACTCCGGGCTGCGTGACTCGCGGCACTTGTGCGATTACCGCATTGACTTCGGGATTAGCTGCCATACTCCAGCTGGAGCTACTCATTGCGTCCTGGCCAGCAATGGCACGGACATCCGTGAGCGTCTGTTCGACAGACGAAGCAGTCATGACCGCCGAGTCGAATGTGATGTCGGTCAATCGCAGGATAGCCGCTACCATCTTTGCGTCTCGCAGACCAGAAATAAAACGATCTCTGAGCCTTGTTGGACGCTCCTCTGCCGTGAATTTGCAAGGCACAGCCGAATGCTTCACTCGTGCCACGAAGTCCGCAACGCGCTCCTCGCCACCCTTAGCGAGATGATCGAACTGGAACCGCGCGAGATGTAACGACTTCTCCGGCGCCAAGTGGGTCTTCATTTTCGTCACGATGTCCTGAAAGGATAGCATATCATCACTGGGTCTATTTGGAGCCACCAAATCACTCAGCAGGCGGTAGTGCTCCGTTGATAGCGAGGCGAGCAAGATCGCCTTGCGTTTCTCTTCATCCTCTACATCATTTGCCCGAAAGTAGCAACCCAACTGTTCAGAAAACAACTCGAACTCATCTCCCCCGAACACGGGTACACGTCCGTGTGCCGTGCCGCGACCTTCCGCCATGTTCCGTGAGACACTTGGTTCCGTAGCTTGGAACCGCCCTTACACACGCCGATCCGCCGATCCTCGTCGCCACTGTACTGTACTGTACTGGGAGATACTTAGCAGGCAGACACGAAGCGGAGGAACAGTCGAGCCGGGCTGTGTTGCACGAGTGCGAGCGCGGGCGTACTGTGCCCGCGGCTCTCCTTTATTCCGTACGCGGTACACTCACGAGCCGGCCGACTCCAGTATTACTACGACACCTCAGACGGCGTGCACACCTCATATCCCTCGCCGAACCCCACGGCCACTCCTCCACCATCACGCCCATCATGCATCATCATCATGCCCCTCCCCGTGGGCATGGCTACACCACAGACAGGTGCACGGAGAGCTTGGGGGGTATAGAGGCCCCGGAGACCCTTGTGGGGACACGAATCCCCAGTGTGGTTGTCCCGGTGTGTGTGGTGCAAGGTGTGAGTGCGTCCCCGTGTGTGGAAGCGACCCCGTGTGTGAGTGGTGTGGTGGCGATGGTGCCGGAGTACGTGCTTCCCAGCACGCCATGTGTGGATGAGGCACCGTGTGTGGAAGAGGCCGTGGGTGTGAGTGAAACGGCCTGTATGAGTGAGGCACCGCGAGTGAGTGCCCCCGCGTGTGTGAGTGAGGCACGGTGTATGAGTGAGGCACCGCGGGTGAGTGCCCCCGCGTGTGTAAGTAGTATGGTTTGTGTGAGTAGTGAGGCACGCGTGAGTGAACGGCCGAGTGCAAGGGAGACAGTGTGTGTGAGAGAGCGGTATGTGAGGGAGATGTCGGTTGGCATGCGGGAGCACGCAGCCGCGTCTCCCGGTGTGAATGTGATGGAGTGGAGTGTGAGCGTCGTAACACGCAGGTATGCGTGTGTGGAATGGAGACGGAGACGGCGACAGAGGAGAGAAAGCTGAGTAGCGGCTGTAGCTATTTCGGGGACCGTGCCGGGTTCACCCAGCAGTGAGCACGCGGTTCGTGCTGTGCAACGCACGAGACCGCCACGTGCTCGCTTGCGAGAATGAAGTCCCGGTCCGGAAACGCACGCGGTGGATTTGCCGATCCCGCGGACGGACAAAGTTTAGGCAGGATAACGGATTTGGACCGGACGGGTTCTCCACGCGATCGTGTGTGTTAAGCTCCAACGGGCAAAGCACATGTGTTCGCGTGGAGAACCCCTCGAGACGTGGGGCTTGTGTTTTTTTATGCGCACGGTGACGCCATGGCTGCACGTGGGGTTGGAATCCGGCAGGAGGGGTATCTCTGCCGGATGGTACCGTCCAAGGAGGGACGAGGAACACGTGCAGCTGCATGACGTCACGGGCAGGTGCAAAGTGCGCGAGCTCTGAGTTGCCGCGCAGGTGCTGCGCATGGAAAAAAAAAAAAAAGCAAGCCTCACTTTCGGGTGCAAAGGATTCCTGGGCAAGGGGTGGAAGACCCCCTTACCTGGGCACAGGATGGAAACTAGTTAGGGGGAAGGGTTAGCTTAGTTAGACCGACTTCATGGGGCAGGGGTAAGTCCTCATGGGGCCCGTGGAATGGATTAGTTAGAGGGATTGTAGCCAGATTTAGGTTGGGAAATAAAATGACATTTGAGAACAGTGACAGACAGTGAATGTGTAGAGGGGACGTAGCTTAGCTACGTAGTGTTAAATGGAACGTGCTATAGTGTAAGGGATGACGTGGGAGCACGAGTTAGTTAGGGGATGTAGTTAGAAGGATGGCAGAGTTCAGCGGTGAGTGTGTTGAAGACTTGGTGAGTGAAGTGGAAGCATGTGCTTGGTGAGTGAGTGAGGTCAGCGGGTCTGTGTGTATGGAGCGAATGGGGAATGCATGGTGCGATGAGTGATTGGGGGGAGGAGTGACTCCCGCCCAAGGGAGCCCGGGGTCAGAGTGAAGTGAGTTAGCTGGGTTAGTCAAATTAACAAAAATGGAGGTCGTTTTGCTGTTGGTGGGGATGTAGGCTCGAAACCCATTTGGAGGGGTGCAGGAGCCCTGTTGACGGGCTTGGGAGCGTGGCTGCGAAAGGTGAGTATCGCTGAGTGGGTACCCCGGGCACCAGGCAAGTCGGCCGTGGTTGGCCAAGGGCCCATGGGGGGCCGGGATAGAGTAGTGGGCACGGGTGCGCCTGCTTGGTGCAGGGGCCCGGGGCGCCATTAGCCGCGTGGGCAGTGTTGTGGGCATGGGTGACCCTCGGAAAGGGGCCCGGGAAGCCAGCCTGCCACGTGTGCGTTTCTGGGGAGGTGCCATGGGGGGCACTCCCCGGTGTTAGGGAGCTGGTAGGCTCGGAGGCAGTGTAGTGCCCGGGGGTGCCATAGCGGGAGAATCGGCAGAGGGTCGTGCCTGCCAAAGGGAGCCACGTGTCCCAGCCATGAGACCGTGTGAGGGCACGGAGAGAAAATTGGGGGGCGAGGCCCGAAATTGTGAGGACACCAACACAGGCGACGGGAATCTGGGTTGTTAGAACCAATAGTTTAAGCGAGAGGCGCTTGTTGAAAGCCCCGGGGTAGTTTAACAGTTAATGGTTACGGTAGATTAGGAGATGTACCCCTCCGCACCATCCATCCCCTCGCTGTCGTTGTGGGCCGCTGGACCCACTTTGGGTTAGATCGCTGAACTCTGGGGAGGCCATTCTGAGGCTTGAGTTGGGCCTCGACACAGGACGTTAGCTCTCCCTTATTCCCCTCCGGGAAGGGAACGTAGGGGTTGGGAGTAGGCTAGGTGACAGGATAGGTTAGCCGAACAAAGACGATAAAGGGGGTTAGGGGACGATTTATAGAGGGGAAGTAAAAATAAAAACAACAAAAAAATAAGTTGGGGCTAAATTGGGGTTTGACAAATTAAGGGAGTGGGTATGTACAGTGACAGGCAAAGGCGATAGGTTGGGAGGGAGACAGGTAGGTAGGTCCGAGCCCGCCTTCCAAGTGGCCAGCACCACCGCACTCCCTCCACCAACCTCCACTGAACGGCAAAGGCTGGCCAGCTTCATCTGCTGGCTGTGTTACTGCAAGGCCTGTGCCGGCCCACTTCATCTGCCGGCTGGCTGTTTTTACTGCAAGGCCTGTGCCGGCCCACTTCATCTGCCGGCTGGCTGTTTTTCTTCAAGGCCTGTGCCGGCCCACTTCATCGGCAGCTGTTGTGTTGCTGCAAGGTCTGTGCCGGCTGGATCGTCTGCAGCTGCTGTGCTGCAAGGCCTGTGCCATCGGCTGGCCGTGTTTTGCGTCAAGGCCTGTGCCGGCCAGTTCATCTGCCGGCTGTGTTTGCCTGCAGCGGCCTTCTTCTGCGGGCTGTGTGTTGCCTGCACCTTTGCCATGCCATGCCCACTGCCCATGTTCACCAGCCCCGTTCAATTTTTGCTTTGCCCCCCCCCCTGTTCATTTCCATGTGCGCCAGGATCCGCAAGGCAACAGTTTGCAAGCTGCGAGAACTGCCCTGTTGGCAGCTACAACACGGGCCTGCAGTGGCGGCCCGTGCACCGTGTTTGTGTGCATCCATTCATCCATCCATTCGTTGTGCTCATTGCGTGTGCCACTTGAGCTGGCACGGAGACTGCGTTGTGCAGCCCATGCACCGTTGTGGTTCACCGCGTTCAGTTCAAAAGGCAAGGCCTTGGACTGCGTGTGAGCAGCCAGCCACGTTCCCTGTCACCTGCATTGTTTTGAGCCAGAGACTGCATGCGAGCAGCCTGGCTCCCTGCTAACTGCTTTTCTTTTGCAGAGTTCAATGATCCTGGGCCATGGTTTTGTGTAAAATTTGTAAGTTAAGGTTAAGATGTACTGTACATATGAGTGCGCCCCCGGCATGTCTGTCTAGCGCCGGCAATTTTATTTAAGTCGTCCGTGTGAGTGAGTTTGTTTAGGTAGTTACGCAGCCCTCAGGTTATTTATTTTGGGGACACGAATACCATGAATGTCGCACTCAGGGATCCGTAGGTAAAATGTACTAGGGGAAAACTACACATGATGGCACACGAAAATTTGACGACTCGGGACGAGTCTGTAAAAAGGGGAGGGGGTAGTGTTGTGGTTATCAAATTCGCAAACCACCATTCAGGTCCCTTAGGTGAGATATCTCGGTAAGTATATGTGTAGTTAGGCCCAAACCCGTTGTCTAGTGGGAATACATGTCATTTGTGCGTGCTGCGACTCTTCAGGATAGCCGTTTTTCTTTTACTATCTTTATTTTGGACCAACCGCCATTGTTACCACCACCAACCACAACATCAACCACCCACCGCGGCGCCGCCTCACGTCACACCTCGCAACCGTCGCATCGCCACCGTTCTTGCGCCGCCTGTGGGTACCGGTGTTGGACTCGTGCAGGGCGCGCGCCGAACAGCGTGTACAAAATCACGGATTTTCCACTTCAAAAACGGATCAAAAACGACACACGCCCACTTTTGTTCCGTCCAATCGGTGAGCGAGGGGCGATTTGGCCCCGCCTCCAGGGCGTTGGAGGGCGATCGATATATGCAAATTTATGGATCAAAAAGCATTCACGCCCACTTTTTCTCGGGCCAATGGGGAGCGAGGTGATAGGTCGAAGGGAGGGGGTCAAAGATGAGAGAGCGAAGCCACGGGGCTGATATAAGCGACCGCGTTCGTCAGTCAAAAGAAGAAGGAGTTAAGACTTCGCGGGCGGTGGAGTTGGGAAGAAGAAGCAAGAAGGAGTTGGTCGTCGTCGTGTGCGTTGGAGTCGGAGCGGAGGGGACGGAGCTGTGGAGAGGCGGCGAGGGCAGACGAGGGGGTGCTCGCGTCGTGCAGGGAGCTGCACACCAGGGAGGCCGACGGCGCGACCTGGCCGAGGTGGAGACGCTCGTCGCGGGACTCGAGGCAGAGTAGGAATCCTCTATACCCCGAGCATCAGCAACCCCCTCCTGTTTCCCCCGGCGCTGAGATAGTGCGACCAAGGGGGCCCCTTTCCCACCCCCTACCAGACACTGCCCGTGAGGCCCGCGGAGTTGAGGCACCATCGCCGCTCCGCGTCTCATCACCAGACGGGTAGGCCCGACCCGGTCTCGGCCTCAGGCCCGCCTCATCTTTGAGGGTTCTCTTTTCTTTTGTTTTTGGGAATGTATGTTGTCGGCGCCGTCTGTGAAGTAAAATTGCATAAGTGTTGCCGTGTGCTCGCGTAATCGGTATTAGATCTGCATTGTCGCATTTGCTTTTTGTGTAAAAATTGCATTGTGTTTCTCTTCTTTTCTATGTGCTTTTGGTGGAATTGTATATGTGCGCTTTCCGTTCATCGCGAATAAATGTGCTTTGTGTTGAACTGTTTCCCGCTTCGCTTCGTCATTTCTTTCATTGAATCCTCATCTTGCTTCATGTAAAGGGTTGGTAGTGGGCTGAATACGCCCGATAATTAATCGAACCGTCGAGGTCGACGATAACACCGCTCGGTTATCCCGATAGTACGGAACGGGTCGCTTAAGTGGCCCGTGTCCGAAGTCGACCTGCGGCGAGGTGCGATCGCCCGGTCTACCCTCCGCGTGGGTACTTAGGTAGGTCGAATTTGGCGAGCAACCCTATCCCACGCGGGGGCTGGCTGATTGGCTCGATCGCGGTGAGACCGAAAGGTCCACCCGTGACTGGTTCCCGGCGTTAGTCCGAGAGGGTCACGACTGGATTGTCCGTCCGGTGGGCGACGTGCCGCGATTCGAGTTACGTGGCCGTCAGCACGCCGGCGGGCGCGAATCCGCAACAATATATATATATATATATATATATATATATATATATATATATATATATATATATATATATATATATATATATATATATATATATATATATATATATATATATATATATATATATATATATATATATATATATATATATATATATATATATCTCCATCTCGATGTCTCTCCATGTCTCTCCATCTCATCATGTATCTATCTATCTATCTATCTATCTATCTATATCTCTCCATCTCTCCATCAATCTAACTATATCTCTCAATCTCTCCATCTATTTATCTATCTATAAATGTATCTATATCTCTCTGTCTCTCCATCTCTCCATCTATATCTATCTATTTCTCTCCATGTCAATGTCTCTCTATCTCTATCTCGATGTCTCTCTATCATATATGTATATGTATATATATATATATATATATATATATATATATATATATATATATATATATATATAAATATATATATATATATATATATATATTTATATATTTATATATATATTTATATATATATATATATATATATATATATATATATATATATATATATATATATATATATATATATATATATATATATATATACACACACATATATATAAATATATATATATATATATATATATATATATATATATATTTACATATATATATATATATATATATATATATATATATATATATATATATACATGTATATATATATATACACATATATTGATATATATAATTATATAAACATATATATTCATATAGTCATCTCTCTCCTTCCCTCCCTTCTCCTTCTCCCTCTCCGTCTCCGTCCCCTCCATTTTTCCTATACTCCCTTCTTCGTCTCCTGCCTTCTCCCTCTCTCCCTTCTCCCTACCCTCACTTTACCCTCACTTCTCCCTCCCTCTCCCTCCCTTCTCTCCTCTCCCCTCTATCTCCCTCCCTTCTCCCCTCTCCCTCTCCCTGCCTCTCATCCCCTCCAAACCTCTCCCTCTCTCTCACCCCTCCTTTCTCAATCTCCCTCCTCCCTTCTCAATCTCCCTCCTCCCTTCTCAATCTCCCTCCTCCCTTCTCCCTCTTCCTCCTCCCCTCCTCTCCCTCCCCCACTCCTTCTCCTCTCCCTCCCCGCCTCTCCTTATCCTCTCCCTCCTCGCTTCTCCCTCTCCTTCCCTTCTCTCTCCCCGCCTCTCCTTCTCCTCTCCTTCTCCTCTCCCTCCCCTCCTCTCATTCTTCTCTCCCTCCCTGCCTCTACCTCTCCTCTCCCTCACCGCCTCTCCCTCTCCCTCCCTCCATTCTTCCTTTCCTCCCTTCTCCATCCCCTCTCTTCTCCCTCCCTCCCTTCTCCCTCCCCTCCCTTCTCCCTCCCCTTCCTCTCCCCTCCCTTCTCCCTCCCCTCCCTCTCCCCTCCCTTCTCCCTCCCCTCCCTCTCCCTCCCTTCTCCCTACCCTCGCTTTATCCTCACTTCTCCCTCCCTCTCCCTCCCTTCTCTCCTCTCCCCTCTTCCTCTCCCCTCTATCTCCCTCCCTTCTCCCCTTCCCTCTCCCCTGCCTCTCATCCCCTCCTACCTCTCCCCTCTCATCTCACCCCTCCTTTCTCAATCTCCTTCCTCCCTTCTCAATCTCCCTCCTCCCTCCTCCCTTCTCCCTCTTCCTCCTCCCCTCCTCTCCCTCCCCCCACTCCTTCTCCTCTCCCTCCCCCTCTCCTTCTCCTCTCCCTCCCCGCCTCTCCTTCTCCTCTCCCTCCCTGCCTCTACCTCTCCTCTCCCTCTCCTCTCCCTGTCTTTGTCTCCCAGCAAAGTCCTAAGTAGATTTGCTAGTCCTAAGTAGATCTAAATCCCTATCAATGTGAAGTGTCCATTATTACCTCCTCCACCAAAGATGAAGGGGGTTACATTTTCACATCTGTTTGTCTGTCTGTCTGCAGGATATCTCAAAAAGTTGTGTACGGATCGGGGTGAAATTTGACGGACAGGATGAGTGTGTGAGACGGAAGAATTGATTCAATTTTGGTGAAGATCCGGTTCCAGATCCAACTACTAGAATTTTTAAAGTGATTCTTCACCATATCTCAAAAGGTTGTGGACAGGTTGGGTGTGTGACCATGACAAATTGATTCGATTTTGGTGAAGATCCAAATCCGGATCTGGACACGTGAGTTATTTAATTTTTAAAATGTTTCTTCACCATTGAGAAATAGGGCCAAAAACGATATAGAGCATGATATTTCAAAAACGTAGTGGGCCCTATATGTTCTCGTGGATCAGGCATCACGTGGCGGAGGTATGCACTCTACCGAGTGCCGTTCTCGTTTGGAATGGGTTTGTAAGTAATGGCGTAATCACTATACAAAACTGCAAATAAAGGTTTAAAGTGTGAGATGAAACCATCGTTGTATTATTGATGTTTAAAAGCGAGTTGTGCTCAGGTTTCAAACCTTTGGTTTCAAATAATCAAACAGGTGTTCAGACTGAAACACAGTTTAGCTTCTTACTTGGAGACAAAAAAGTCACTGTCTGTTGATGTCACTATGGAGCATGCATGATCCTATAATCATTTACATTTAACTTACTGTCACAGCAACTGAATGAGGACCATTAAACAACCAAAAAAATAATTAACAAGGTTTCCTTTAAACTTTGTGACAATTTTTCTCTTTACTTAAGCACACATTAAGGCAGCACTGCCATTCATTGGTAGCATTTTTAGTGTCACACAGGAGCTGCCTTGAGGGCATTAGGAGGCACCAAAATGATGTGGACCTACACCAACTTGAGACAACATCCAGGTGTGTACGAGCTGTTATTTATACTGTTACGAATTTGGAATTCAATTTCACGCAACATACAGGTTCCCTTAGTCAGCTATGTCGATAAGTGCATGTTCCCGAGATAGCTCACCTTCCATGGTTTAAATGTTTTGAAATCGATTAGATGCGCTGCGGATCGATTTAATAGTTAGGGAGCGAACAATGGATACGTCCCTCCCCCTCTTCTGCTAAGAGGAAGAAGAACCCTGTGTTGACGTCAACAACTCCCTCTCACCCGTGGTTGAGCGGGGGGGGGGGGTGGATCACGAGGGCATGAGTCACGCCGGGTGCGGGGGAGGGGGTGGGAAGGATAAAGAGGACATCTTTTCTTTGTTCAAAAAGAGTTCGTGGGAGTCCCGTGGTAGGGCTGAGTTCGTGGGCTGAGTTCGTGTGAGTTCCGTGGTCGTGCTGAGTTCGTGGGCTGAGTTTGTGGGCTGAGTTCGTGGGAGTCCCGTTCTGAGTCCTGTGTGCAGAGTTCGTCTGCTGAGTCCCGTGGGAGGAGTAAGCTTTTTTGCTTCAGAGAGAGCAGTCGGTCAGCCATCGGGTCCTGCTTGGCTTGCTTGGCTTGAGGCCTTCGGAAGCTTTTTGCTTCAACTGGCTCAGTGAGCTTCGGCTGCTGCTTTATTTTGGAAGGAACTTGAGCCAGTTGTTCGGCTCGAGCTGCGAGTGGAGGCTTCTTCCTCTTCTTCCTCTTCTTGGTTCGTGGAGCTTTTCGTTCTCCATTTTGTTTCCCGGCTTGGTGCGACGCATCGCCTCTTCTTGGAGTTGGATCCTCGGGGAAGCGACGATCGACAGGAAGGATTGGTGCCTCGTCTCACCGGCACGTGTTGAGAAGTACGGGAGGATTCGCGGGAGCTCGGGAAGGATCGCGGTGATTGGATCCAGCTCGCTCTCACTGGAGCCCAGGTCCTGACAAGTTTAAGACCACACGAGGTGGAAAGGTTCGAGTCAAGCTCTGAGTTTCAGCTCACCTGTCCTCCGAGCTGGAGCTCGTGATTGAAGGCCTTTGCCACCATGTATTGTGTGTGTGTGTGTGTGTGTGTGTGTGTGTGTGTGTGTGTGTGTGTGTGTGTGTGTACGTGTGTGTGCGTACGTGTGTACGTGTGTCCATGGGCACGTCTTATAAGCAGGAACTGCTGTTAAGTGTAAATGACTGTACATAATAAGTAGACGGTTGTAGTTCTTTTGTCGTGCTTTTGTTGCTTGTATAATTGCATTCGTGTTTTGCCTTACTTAATTGCATACGTGTTTCATTATAATAAATGTCCTTGTGTGAATGTAAACCTGCTCGTTGCATCCATTCCCTCATTAACTGAACATTTCGTGTGTTGGGAGTTAGAAAGCCGTTGGTTTGCCGTAATAGGGGGACATTTGGACCGATGGTGCTCGGCGATTACGCCGCTCGGAATCGAGCACGGGACAGGCTCACCTCAGCGGTTTGTTCCGTATGAGATCCGTCGAGGGTGGAATACCCCGGTAGTTGGATCACGTGGGTATTTAGGTAAATTGAAGATTGGCAATCGACCCTACCCCACGTGATCTGCCGATTGGCATATTTCGGTTCTTGTACAAGGACCCGTCGCTCGGAGTTATCCGGGCGGCGATCTATATTCTGGGCGATCGGTCGGGCCGACTCGACTTGCGGCTCCGTTCAGAGCGGTTGGTTGGCGGCTGACCCCCGGCCTGTAACAATACTATGTACATTACCACAATGAATGTGTTTTAAAAAATGAATAAATACATCGATTTGTAAATTGGATTTTTTTAATTCAAATATATTTTCTCATAATCTCTCTTTTATTCCCTGAGATGTCAAGCAAACTTTTACAGTTCCAGGACAAAAACTCCAACTTCAACTTACGAGGAGCATTCAAAATTCTCACAAGAGTCAAAAGCACGCCAAAGTTATATTTCAGCATATGCTATATTTATAATATAATTAGAAAGAAAATTTTGAAATGTATATTATTTATTGAGGTATACAGCAGCTCTTTATATTTCTTTTGGCCAAATGTGAGTCTCTCATTTGTATTATTTTGAACAAGCCACATTGAATGAAAGCAATTAACACAGAACACGTCTCGAAAAACAAAACAAAGGAACGGAGCAAAGTGTTTTCTATTGCTCAGTAACAAATCATCCTCTGTGGTTATTTACACAGAGGACGATGTGAGAAAAGAGAATTCATCGAGTTCTCTTGTAATACCCCAAAGCCTTCCCTACCAAGAGTTAATAAAGATGGTGAGAACTGCAGAGCATCTGGAAACTATCGAGATGCACACGGAGATGCTGCCTTTGAGGAAGAAGGTTTCGCTGTTATTTCTGTACCATAATTACATCTTGTCTCTCATGCACAACCCCAATCTTAACGAACTTATCTGCAGCAGAAAGTTTATCTGGATTGTCACACATTATAAAGATGAAAGTCAACATCTGATGGAAATAAATGTCAATGAATATATTTGCTTTACTCACTTCCAAAAGAAGGTTTGATATTTTCCCTTGAAAGGTTACTTGTGTTGCTACAAATGTGAGACATCGTGTTCCTGCAAAGCAAGGAGCAAAGATTCTTTTAAAAAAGCAAGCAGATATAACTTCAAGAAAATAATTCCAAATATTCTATACAAATAAAAGGCAGTGTGTGTGTGTGTGTGTGTGTGTGTGTGTGTGTGTGTGTGTGTGTGTGTGTGTGTGTGTGTGTGTGTGTGTGTGTGTATGAGAGTGTGTGTGTGTGTGTCAGTGTGTGTCCCCCATAACTATAAAACCACGCAGCCTGAAATACAAAATACATTGCATACACACTAAGAAAACTCCATGGAAGTGCAACAATGAAAATTGGGTGTTTGGGTTAATTAAAACACCCCTTTTGAAGATGATTAACGGCCTTATTTAATTATATCCTTCATCAGGCGATCATCGGCCACCTCGCTGTCTGGAGTCTTTCGACATTTCCAGGGTAAACTCGCTCGGGTCTGAAGCTGCCATGGTTTTTGGACTGCTCAACTTTGCTTCGACTTAGAACAGGTCGCATCAATTTCTTAACGATTGTGTTTTTTCCTCCCACTTTCCTCACTCATATTATCGAATGCCTATTCATCATAGCTACGAATCGCTGGGTTATATTGCAATGCTTAAAAACACCTGGAGACACCAGTGTTCATAGCTTTATTTCATTTGCGCAGAAGGAATAACCGAGAGAATCTCTTAAACTAACCAGAGTTACAAAATGTAAGCTCCATATTTGAAAGCATCAGCAGTTCCGACTCCACAAACAGTGTTGATTTGTCCAATTTGGACATTGCGTGGGCGTTTCCGGGTGCATAGTAGTATCGACAGCAATTGATAATCGCTTTCCAAGCTAGGCATTCCGTTGGAGTGCTTGAGTGCTTAAGCCACTTACAGAGCTCGACAGTGCAGTTCGTGTCCTGATCTCGATGAAGTTGACAGTTATAAGGCAGAGGTATGTATACAGCACACACGGACGTGGTACATATTGGTATACTGTATTTGGATCTGTACGGACTCTCTGTGGGTGTGTGGACATGCCATGACTGTTACGGGTGCCGTGGTGGCAAAGTTTCATCCCGTATCCTATGGAGGATTGATCAGGTTTTCCTTTGTCCTCGCACCTGTTTCTAAAGCATTTGGTTATCGGATTTGCCTTTCAAAGGTTATACGAGGTGTGTTCAAAAAGTATCCAACCTTAATTTTCCGTGCGTAAACAAATGAAGCTAAGGAGGTGTGGTTTGGTGCACGTATGTAGGCGATCCTAATCCGTATGCGAATATTTTCCCACCTGCAGAAGCTGTCAGTCGCCGGCAGACCGCCGATGAGTGAGGAAGTGTAAGTGAGCACCGACGAATTTTCGTTTTTGACAAAATGACGGAAAAACTTGAACAACGCTACTGCATCAAATTTTGTGTAAAGCTTGGCGATTCCCAAGTGGAAACGATCCGCAAGATTCAACAGGCCTTCGGGAACAAAGCAATGGGCACCACACAGATAAAAGAGTGGTACAACCGCTTCAAAGATGGTCGCACATCAGTGGAAAGTGAAGCACGTTCTGATAGGCTCTCAACATTCCGAAATGAGATCGTTATTGACCAAGTGAGGATCCTGCTGATGCAGGATCATCGAATCACGATCAGAGAATTTGTAGACGAGCCAAGAAACGTCCAACACGTTTCTGGCTGTGCAACCCCGAGTAATCTTTACCTCTCGCCATTTACTGACATTAGTCAACAAGAATGTGCTACCCACCTCAAAAACCAGTAATGTTATTTATGAGTTTAAGTGCCGATGTGAAGCTTGGTCCATGGGCCGCACAACATTAAGATTGGCTGATCGGATCAAACAACACATCCCCTTGGCAATTTGAAGAAAGATTGTGAGGGTTAGAACACAAACAGTGCGAGCATGTAGAATATCCAGCAACCACCGGCCACTGTACCTGCTTCATCTGCCATTGCACAGCACCTGGTTGCCAACCCTATCTGTGCAGACCAGTACAATGCAGATATGTTCAGGATATTGAGCCGACGTCGGAGCTCGTTTCATTTATGTATGTTGGAAGCAACCTTCATCCTTACCACCGATCCAATACTATGTCGTCAAAAGGATTTTGTACGATCTCTGTGTCTCTTTCAGCATGGAAAGATCGAGGGAAGTACGGTAACAAATGGTGAATGGACCTTCGGGGAAACCCATCCCCCCTCTCTCAAGGATGCGGTTGCAAACGTCAATCATCGACGAACTCTGCTCCAGCCAATGGGACCTCGAGGTGAAGATGATGAGCCGACCAATGGGCATTCGGATTAACCGTGACATCATTATGGTTGAACCAATCAGCGTCTACCTTATTGAGACCTGCATATAAAGCACACACCTTCACTTCCTTCTTCACTTGCTGCGATTTTTACCCTGAAGATTGCAGCACGAAAAGCTTCGGTCACTATTATGTCATGTTTGCTTGTATCCATATACACATACATATATATATATATATATATATATATATATATATATATATATATATATATATATATATATATATATATATATATATATATATATATATATATATATATATATATATATATATATAGTCATGGGCCTGGCAGTTGAGGTTAATCCTCTCGATGCAATTTGTGGTGAAGGGCATCTAACACTAACACTGCCAGCTCGAAGAGCCGAGCAGTTCTCCTTCGGATGTGGACATGTTGATCCTGGAGATTATAACTGTGCGGGAGGGGTAGGACACAGCACTGGCGGAGCGACCAAGGTACGGGGAAGCACAGCACAGGGGGGTTTCTACTCGAAACCCATGACAAATACATGGACACATCAACTTAAAATATCCGCAGAATTTAATGACAATTTAAATATTTACTAGGATAATTCAAAAGGTAATGATGATAACGTAAAGTAAAAAAAATCCTAAAGTCAAGGCACCTCCACACACACACACACACAAACACAAAAATACAGACAAGGGGGAACAAAATAAAAGAAAATCCTTCCTTTATTCTGGCACTTAGCTTGGTCCAGAGATGGTCTTTGTGGAACGAACTTGGAATTGATGTGCTTTGTCCTGCACATGTAAACGCGCCCAAAAAATGGTGCCAAGCCGCTCTCTCGCAGCGGGAAAAATGTACATCAGGCAATTCGTTAGTATTATTAAACACCAGGGCTCAGAGACTCTGTTCGGCTTCTTCGTGCCTTGATCATCCTCACCAACACGCTGCTTTTCAGAATGGCGCCGTCCCCTTCAGTGACATACATGAGGCTTCGGGGTCCATCGCTCACGACCAAACCAAGAGCCAATGGCCAGCGTCTTGCTCAGCACACGAACCAATTCGCCTCAGCACGAATACGAGAATATTGCCGTCTTCTTCATGCGTCGAAGGAAAGCCAGCCATAAAACCCTGTTCTTACAGCCCATCTCCTCACCACATTCTCTCTTGACTATGTGCATACCTTACACCGAGCTGAACCAACCAAGCCACCACCTCCTCGCTTCAGATATCTCCTGACGTCACACCGAACAACCATTCCATCTCTGGGGCGTGGCTTGCTTGCACGAAACCCAGGAAGGCGAGGCCTCTGCCTGCTTGGCATGCCTGGCTCGCTATGCAAAAATGTAGGAATAGGTCACAGGGGGCAGTCACAGACTGGGGGAAATTACTCTTAATCCCTGTCTAATTAACACCGCACCACGGCTCATGTGTTGACACATAACACTTAAACTCACAGTTTCCCTACATAATTACATCGAGATGATGTCTCTCACATCCACAGACCAAACAACTCTATTTAATCCTATCTTTCCGATGAAATTTCTCCATCTATCCCCAGAACTGTAACAACATATACAGTGCCTATAGAAAGTCTGCACCCCCTTTCAAGTTTTTCACGTTTGTTGCCTTGTAGCCTGGAATTAAATTTCATTAAATCAGACTTTTTCCACCTATATTTACATATCGTAACCCACAACTTCAAAATGAAAAACTAATTCTACAAATTTCAGAAAATTAATTAAAAATACAAAACTAGAATATCTTGGTCGGATAAGTTTCCTAACAGAAACTTTCCTCTCCCAAGACGTGTCTGACTCCCAAGTATCTCTCCCTGGTTACTCCCTCTTACGGTATGACAGACCTGAGCCTCGTCCTGGTGGAGGTGTTGCTCTCTTCATCAAAGACTCTATTCCTCACTCTCCCTGCACTGCTCTCACTCCCCCACACCCCCAGGAATACCTCTGGCTTCGGCTTCCCCTCCACTCCCACCTCATGTTTATATGTGTGCTGTACCGTCCACCGAACAGTGATGACTCCATCTACACCTCACTCTCCGAAAACATGGACCATCTTCTATCTTCTCATCCAAACTCTCTCTTCCTCTTATGTGGCGACTTCAATTGTCATCACGCCAGTTGGCTAGGTGTGGGTACCTCTCTCACCTGCCATGGGACATCAGCAAAAAAAGCTTTCTGTGACTCATTGGGACTGACTCAATCGGTCAACTTCCCGACCCGGATCTCAACCAATGGTACTCCATCTCTTCTGGATCTGATTTTGACAAATTTCCCTGACAATATCTGCTGCTCTTCCTTCGCTCCAATTGGTTCTTCTGACCACGTCCTTGTTAAAGTGGACATCTCTCTGGCTGTCATCAGAGAACCACCTCACCGCCGTCGAGTCTGGCATTTCACTCAAGCCGACTGGCAGGGTCTCCGAGCAGCCATCAAACTTACAGACTGGTCTCCTATCACTACTTTCTCAAACATCAACTCATCCTGGGAATTCTTTCAAAGAAACTTGCTCTCCCTCATGCACAGATTTATCCCCTCGTGTTCAGTTGTCTTACCCTTCCTCCCGCCCTTGGTTTACTGAAGCTTGTGGTGAGGCAGTTGTCCTGAAACAACTTGCCTTTGCCTCATGGAAAGCAAACCCAACTGAGGGCAATCTCAGTTCTTTCCACAAAGCTCGGAACAAGTGTGTATCTACCCTCAGGAGAGCCAGAAAACAACATCTTTCTCATCTCAAGTCTGAACTCTCAAACCTCTCTCCCTCCTCAAAATCCTGGTGGCGTTTAATCAAATCTGTTTCTGGTGTATGTTCCCCCTCCATCCCCTCCCTTACCTCAAATGGCCGCACTGCTGATTCCACACGTGATAAAGCTGAATGTCTAAACTCGGTGTTTGCAGCTAAATCTTGTGTCCCAAACCCATCACTATCTCTACCCACTTTACCCAGTCGCACCCAACTGTCCCTGGACTCTGTATCCTTTTCTCCTGACAAGGTGGAGAGCTTGCTTTCAAACCTCGAGTCAGATTCTGCAACCGGTCCAGACGGCATCAGCCCACGTGTCCTCAAAGCCTGCTCTTCTGCTCTTGCTCACCCTCTCTCTGTTCTATTCACCCTCTCATTTTCCCAAGGTCATCTGCCATCTGCTTGGAAATCTGCTAACATCACTGCCCTGCATAAAAAGGTGCAAAAACAGATCCCTGTAACTACAGACCAATCAGCCTTCTCCCAATCATCAGCAAGGTTATGGAATCCATCATTGCTTCAGACATGAAAATCCTTCCTCTTCTCCAATGGCTTGATTTCCAATCATCAATTTGGTTTCAGACCAGGTCACTCTACCCTGGATATGCTGCTACTGCTCTCCCATCAATGGATGGAGGTCCTCAATGCCAGACAGGAAATCCGAGCCGTATCCCTGGACATATCACGTGCTTTTGACACAGTCTGGCACCCTGCCCTACTCACCAAACTCTCTTCCCATGGTATTCAAGGCCATCTCCACTCATGGCTCGCAGACTTCCTCTCCTGTCGCAGTCAACGTGTGGCCCTAAATGGAGTTCTTTCATCCCCTCTTCCTGTGCAGGCTGGAGTTCCTCAAGGTAGCGTTCTGGGCCCTGTTCTTTTCTGGTTTTCATCAATGATCTCTCGGACTCTCTGGAAAATCCTCTATTTCTCTTTGCCGATGACTCCACCCTCTGCCGTACCATCTGTCATCCCTCAGACCGGCAAGCAGCAGCTTCTTCGCTCACTGCAGATCTGGATAAAATCACAAACTGGTCCAACACGTGGAACATGTCTTTCAATCCACACAAATCTCACACTCTCACTATGTCTCTTCGAAAGGACCGTTTACAAAACCCCCCCATCCACTTTCTCAACAATCCTCTGGAAAAGTCTTTTCTTTCAAGCTTCTGGGTCTCACTATCTGCCATGACCTTTCCTGGGAAAGTCACATTTCCAACCTTGCCTCAAAAGCCAGTCGCCGACTGGGAATCCTCCGTCGTGCAAAGTCCTTCCTCGGCCCTCTTGAGCTCCTGACTACTTACAAAGCTTTTGTCCGTAGCCTGATGGAGTACTGCTCTCCCCTCTGGGCTGGTGCTCCTGCCTCCCACCTTTCTCGACTTCACGCTGTCGAAACCAGAGCTTTTAAGATCATTGGCATCTCCCGCAATGAAGCTGAGTCTTTGGGCCTCTCACTCAATCACCGCAGGTTGGTCGGTGGTCTTTCTGTCTTCTACCGACTCCTCTCCAGCCTTGCCCCCCCTGCTCTCTCTGCGATTTGTCCCAACCACATTTCCACAGGGCGCTCAAGGTCCGCCAACAACCCCCTTCTGGTAAAACTACCAAAATCACGAATCACTGCTCATCTTCACTCTTTCATTCCTCTTTTTTCCCGCCTTTGGAATAAACTTCCTCACTCTATTCTTTCCCATTCTTCCCTCCAGGCTTTCAAAACAGCTGTTCACCACCACCTCTTATCTTCCCCCATCCAAATCCCTCGATCTTTTCTACCCCCGATAATCCACCCAAGCCCACTTCCTTCAATTCTCCTGCTTTCCTTCCTGAAAGTCCCTGTAATGTCCATCTTCTCCTCGCCATGTTCCCCGTCCCATCCCCATCCCTCTCCCTTCCACAGTTCACCTGTGTCTGTTCCCCAATGTTTTGTCCCTCCCACTCCCACCCCTCTTGTCTCATGCCTCCTTGCTGTGAGTTGTGTGTTAGCTCTCATACGAGCCTCGACCAAGGTATACAAAAAAAAAAAAAAAAAAAAAAAAAAAAAAAAAAAAAAAAAAAAGAAAAGTATCCACCCCCATCCCTCCCTTATAATAGCAATTGTAAATGAGCTCAGGTGTAACCAATCAACTTCATAATCACACGCCAAGTTAATTGGCCTTCACCTGTGTTAAATTGTCGTGATTCTGATTCTTTCAGAATAAAATCAGCTGTTCCTATAAGTTTCCTTTGCTGGGCAGTGCATTTCACAGAAAACACTCAATCACGAGCTTTCAAAAGACCTCCTGGATAAAGGTCTTGAATATCCCTTGGGGCACAGTCAAGACAATCATTAATAAGTGGAAGGCGTATGGTACCACCAAGACTCTACCTAGATCAGGCCGTCCCTCCAAACTGGATGACCAAGCAAGGAGGAGACTGATCAGAGAGGCCACCAAGAGGTCAATGGCAACTTTGAAAGGGCTACAGACCTTTATGGCAAAGACTGGTCACTGTGTGCATGTGACAACAATATCTCAAGCACTCCACAAGTCCGGCCTGCATAGTATGGTGGCGAGAAGGAAGCCAATACTCAAAAAAGACCACCTCGAGTCCCATTTGAGGAATGCATAAAACCACTCCGGAGATTTAGCAGCTATGTGGCAAAAGGCTTGTTGGTCTGCCGAAACCAAGATGGAACTCTTTGGCCTTGATACAAAACGTTACGTTTGGCGCAAACCCAACACAGCACATCACCCAAAGAACACCATCCCGACTGTGAAGCATGGTGATGGCAGCATCATATTATGGGGATGTTTCTCATCAGCAGGGACTGGGGCACTTGTCAGGATAGAAATGAAAATGTATGAAGCAAAATACAGGAAAATCCGAGAGGAAAACACGCTGCCCTCTGCAAGAAAGCTGAAATTGGGATGGAAGTTCACCTCTCAGCATGACAATGACCCGAAACACACAGCTAAATCTACATTGGAGTGGCTAAGGAACAAAAAGATAAATGTCCTTCAGTGGCCCAGTCAGAGCCCTGACCCAAGTCCTATCAAAAAATTGTGTTATGAGTTGAAGATTGCTGTCTCACGCTCCCCAGGCAGCTTGACTGAGCTTGAACAGTTTTGTGCAGAGGAATGGGCAAATATTGCCCAATCAAGGTGTGCAAAGTTGGTGGAGACCTATCCCAACAGACTCACAGCTGTAATTGCTGTCAAAGGTGTTTCCTCCAAGCATTAAATCAGGGGGTGGACACCTATCCAACCAAGATATTCTAGTTTTGTATTTTAATTATTTTTTTGAAATTTGCAGAATTTGTTTTTAACTTGAAGTTGCCCACCAGACGTGTGCATAAAGCATATCGAAAATCATCTCTCACCTCGCTCAGTACCCAGCACTAAAGTAGTTACCTAGGTCAGGGACATTTACATAGAAACAATGGAGAAGGCTTTGATTGTGTGGTTGGAGGACAATCCCTAGTGCCTTTACCCAAGCATGCATAGACAGGTTCCAATGTACCCAGCCAATTTTTTGATGTGTTAGCACGTTTTTATTTCAATTTTTATTTGCATGCCCTTTCATGTGTCTCTCAAGTCAAATTTTTACAACATTTCTATGGTGTTTGTGTATATACCTCTGTATATATATATATATATATATATATATATATATATATATATATATATATATATATATATATATGTGTATATATATATATATATATATATATATATATATATATATATATATATATATATATACATATATACATACATACATACATATACATACATACATATACATACATATATATATATATATACATACATATATACATACATATATATACATATATATATACGTATATATATACATATATATATATATACATACACATTTATATATATATATATATATATATATATATATATATATATATATATATATATATATATATATATATATATATATACATATATATATATATACACATATATATATATATATATATATATATATATATATATATATATATATATATATATATATATATATATTGTTACGGATTCGCGCCCGCCGGCGTGCTGACGGCCACGTAACTCGAATCGCGGCACGTCGCCCACCGGACGGACAATCCAGTCGTGACCCTCTCGGACTAACGCCGGGAACCAGTCACGGGTGGACCTTTCGGTCTCACCACGATCGAGCCAATCAGCCCCCGCGTGGGATAGGGTTGCTCGCCAAATTCGACCTACCTAAGTACCCACGCGGAGGGTAGACCGGGCGATCGCACCTCGCCGCAGGTCGACTTCGGACACGGGCCACTTAAGCGACCCGTTCCGTACTATCGGGATAACCGAGCAGTGTTATCGTCGGCCTCGACGGTTCGATTAATTATCGGGCATATTCAGCCCACTACCAACCCTTTACGTGAAGCAAGATGAGGATTCAATGAAAGAAATGACGAAGCGAAGCGGGAAACAGTTCAACACAAAGCACATTTATTCGCGCTGAACGGAAAGCACACATATTCAATTCCACCAAAAGCACATAGAAAAGGAAAAAGAAACACAATGCAAATTTTACACAAAAAGCAAATGCGACAATGCAGATCTAATACCGATTACGCGAGCACACGGCAACACTTATACAATTTTACTTCACAGACGGCGCCGACAACACATACCCAAAAACAAAAGAAAAGAGAACACCCTCAAGGATGAGGCGGGCCTGAGGCCGAGACCGGGTCGGGCCTACCCGTCTGGTGATGAGACGCGGAGCGGCGATGGTGCCTCAACTCTGCGGGCCTCGCGGGCAGTGTCTGGTAGGGGGTGGGAAAGGGGCCCCCTTGGTCGCACTATCTCAGCGCGGGGGGAAACAGGAGGGGGGTTGCTGATGCTCGGGGTATAGAGGATTTTTATTATCCCGCGACGAGCGTCTCCACCTCGGCCAGGTCGCACTGTCGGCCTCCCTGGGGTGCAGCTCCCTGCACGACGCGAGCACCCCCTCGTCTGCCCTCGCCGCCTCTCCACAGCTCCGTCCCCTCCGCTCCGACTCCAACGCACACGACGACGACCAACTCCTTCTTGCCTCTTCTTCCCAACTCCACCGACTGCGAAGTCT
>NC_140971.1:51965678-51973178 GCF_056783735.1 Eptatretus burgeri
ATATATATATGTATATATATATATATATATATATATATATATATATATATATATATATATATATACATATACATGTATATACAGGGTGGGCCAAAAGTAGCCATACATAGGGGAAATAAACACTTTTATCAAAACCCGTAATTATTCATAAAATATGCTCCACATGGTTGCCATGATTTTCAAAACAGATTCGAATATGTCTCCCCAACTCTTGATGAACATGCACTAGCACATCTGGTGTTATGCTTGTAAAGGCATTTTGAATACGTTCCTGTAGATTATTTATGTCTCGTATCTTTTCCTGATACACCACGGCCTTCAAGTGCCCCCAAAGATTAAAAAAAAATCAAGGGGGTGATCTGGGAAAATCTGGGAAAAAGATCTGGGAAAAAAAAATCTGGGGATCTGGGAGGCCACTCCACAGGACCACGCCGACCAATCCAGGAAACCGGAAACTGCTGATCCAACCACTGACGCACGGAAATACCATAATGAGGTGGTGCCCCATCATGCTGGAAGTGAACTAAAAAGTCGCTGTCATTGTTTAGCAGGGATGGCATGATCGTTTCTTGCAACATGTTAAGATACATTTCGGCATTAAGATTTCCGCTGATGTAAAATGGTCCAATAATTCTGTCACCCCATATCCCAGCCCACAGCATCAGTTTTCCAGCACCTTGCATCTTTGTCAGACTCATCCAGTGCGGGTTAGCATTACTCCAATAACACAACTTTTGTCGATTAACCTCTCCATTGACGTAAAAATTGGCTTCATTGGTAAACAAGATCCCAGGTGAGAAGTTTACGTCATCCTTCAATTTGTTTAATGCCCATTCACAAAATTCCATTCATCTATCCGGGTCGTCTTCACTAAGATGCTGCGCCATATGCAATTTGTATGGATGCCATTTGTTTGCTTTCAAAATGCGCCTGATACTCGATCTGCTGACTCTGCTTTCTGCAGCCAACCATCGTGTATTTTTTTCGGGGACTCCATGTAAGCGCTGCTAGTATCCTGTCCGTTGTACCTTCATCTGTGGCTGTACGTCTTCGACCATTTTTCTGTTGATCTTCAACACTTCCAATTTTTTGGAACTTTCTAATAAGTTTTGCCACAGTGTCGTGTATTATGTTCTTTCCATGTTTTCTGTTGAATTCCATTGCAACCTTGCGACTGCTTCCTGACCCGGCCATCAGTATGACCTCAATTCGTTCTTCTCTTGACAAATGCATCTTTCAAGGGTATCTGAAAAATATAAAAGAACATGTTAAAAACCCTATGTATGGCTACTTTTGGCCCACCTTGTATATTGTTACGAATCTGCAAAACCTTGCGCACTCAACATGCAAGTCCCAAAGTTAGTTATGTCGATAAGTACGTATATAGTAAGGACCCCATTTGTATGGCTTTTTCAGCGTTGACCCTGTTACTCTTCGCAAGTGAAGCCACATGGAGGAATAACTGGGGACTCCGGCAGGGGCCAAGACTCCACCCCGGAAAGGTGGGCTGTCGGAGCCTGTCAAATCAGGACGGACAGTGGCGCGTTCTTCGCTGAGCTCCGCCCCGTACGAAGGCATTTTTTTTTCCCTCTGGTGATTTTTTTAGGAGAGGGTCGCGTCGGAGGCACGTTGGTGGTGTCTGAGGGCAGAGCAGTGCGAGAGCAGAGCAGTGCAATAGCTGTGTGTATTTCACGAGGGAGGCGAATAAAGATCCCGGAGCACGCTCTGAGAAGAAGTACTGGAGTTCTGGAGTGGTCACGTTCATCACGGTGGCTGTTATGGGGAGAGGAGTTTTGTGGACCCCGACCATTCACCACCTGAGCTCCTCCACAAACCACCAGTCCCTCCACGTGCGACTGGGATCAGGCCGACGACCATTGGCAGGTGCTGCAGCACGGAGTACCCCCTTTCTCCGATGGCCAGGTACCCACCCGGACTCTGACCCCCAGCTCGTCTCTCTCTCATTGGCTGGAGGGTCAAATAAAGAACTCTAGGTTTCTTTTATTTGTGTGTGTGTGTCTGCGGGTGGGCCCGTCTATAAGTAGAATTGTTTAAGTGTTTATTTCATCATTGTAAATACTGCATTGCATATTCGCGATAAGTCTTGTCCAGTGTCTTTATTTTACTGTAAATAAATTATTTGAAATGCTCCCAGTCCATTTCTGTCCCTTCTTCTATTGGTCCAGCATGGTTCATATCTGAGTTTAGACGGGGTTTCATCTCCGGTAATCAGTACATCGTAGCCGGAACGTCTTGGGCAGGCCCACTCAGCTGCATCAGAGCCGGAGTTTGTAGGTGGAAGTTGATACACTACCGTAGCTGGTAGAGTGATCCGGTTCGGCCAGACATTCCGAGGGCGTGAATCCCCGGTAGCCAAGACTGCGTAGTTACTTAGGTATATTGGATCTAGACAATTAACACTACGCCACGCGGTCGAGATATTGGCATTTCACGGTCGATTAATCGACCCGCCGGCTCGCGGAGTTATCCGAGAGACGGCCTATAATTCCAGGGAGTCTGGTGTGAGACGGCGTAGACTTCCCCACCTCGCGGTCATTCTCACCACCGACCCCTGGCCCACAACAGATTGGTGTCAGGAGTGGGATCACGAACCCCACGCCTCCACAAGGAATTTACAGGGTTCGAATCCACAACAAATTGGTGTTTAGGAGCGGTACTCGAACCCCTCCGCCTCCATTAAAAACAACTTTTTATGGAATTCGAATCAGGGGTGTGCTTGGCAACCCCCCCCCCTTTCCTCCAAAATAAAGAGCAGTTAAATTTTGTTTGATTCTCGGTACGGACCATGGCGGACCAAGACGGACTGGTACAGGTGGGTTGTGAAGTAATCTTAAAATAATCTGTGGCTCAGGACAACACCGTTCAGGGAGATCTTTCCCTGCAACCAACAGTGCATCAGTTTATGGAGATAATGGACACGAATAAAAGGGAATATGCAAGTACAGAGGAGTGATATACAAAGAATGGAAAGCCGAATGGATACGAATACGCAAGCACCGAGGGGTGATATGCAAAACGTGGTCCAAAATTTTGCAAATGGGACCACGACTCTACGTGAAGAAATTACCGAGTCCAGGGGGAGTGTAACGGCTGTTCGGACTGCAATGGAGACGGGCGAGGTCGAGAGGATGAGTGACGCTACGGTAGTCATGGGTAAAACCTGTAAACCCGGGCAGGTAGAGACACAGAGTCAGGAATTAAAAGAGGTGACGGAGATGCAAAAATCAAAAGAGGGGGACGAATTGCACGAAACTAAAGAGGAACACACACATAGAACTGGTAAGGGACATTGAGGTTGAGCTTGGGGAATGTGTCGAGACCCAATGTGAGGGTCAGATTAACCTCCCACAGGAACGTGGGGAGACGGTATGCTCCCTCGAGGCAGGCCGTGACAAGGTGGGTCCGGTGGGGCCATACAAGGTCGAGCGGGTGCATGGTGTGAATGAGCACATGCTGAGCTTGGGGGGGGGTATAGAAACCCCAGGATCTTTTGTGCTAACCCAAGCACCTGATGTGAATGTCCCAGAGAGTGTGTTGGAATGTGTGAGTGATACGAGTGACATGGAATGTATGAGTGCACATGGAAAACGGGACACGGACCGATCCAGATGGGAGAGGTGAATCGTGTAACGGGCGGGTTGATTTTGGAGACCGCGTTGGCTCCGCGGGATGTTGTGTGTGAGGTCTGTTCCATGTTTTGTGAGTGGCCGAGGTGTGCACGACTCCGGATTCGGCAGCCGGCATGGAAACGTCCCGTGGTTGGAACGAGACCATCACGTGGACAGTTAAAATGGCGACGAAGTGAATGGTGTGAATTTGGAAAGCACGTGGCCCCATTCGACCACGTGCACGGAGGCCGACGTGATGCACAGAGCGAGTCTCCGGGATGACACAGCCAGTTCCGTCTGCGTGGCCAGTTTCATAGTGCGGTTCGTGTGCGAGTGACGTCGGCGGAGATTGCGCGGCATGAAGGCCACGTGAATAGAGCACGCTGGCTCACATGGTGGTTGGCTTGGAGGCGAGCGGTTGATGCGATCGACGGGGCGATGATACGCTTTTGATTATCGCCCATACGGAGGGGATGAGTGAGTTGTAAACCGCCGACCTGGAGACGCAAGGGTCGCCGAGCCTTGCCACGAGTCGACGGAGCCTGGCCAGAATATAGCGAACATCCTCGACTTGGGCAAAGGAGCACTAGTTAGTGGATGGTTTTAGCGTTAGATAGAGATGGAATGATGGAATGTTAGTCATCCAGTGTGCAATTAGAGGAGAAAAGCGAACTAAAAAGAGTTGCTTTATTGGTCAGAGAGACAGTGATAGTATCATTGGAATGGAAAAGCGAAGGAACGGTAGAGTGACAGAAGTTGTTGGAGATACTTTTAGCTAAGAACCAGAAAGATATTGTTGCGAATTCGCGCCCGCCGGCGTGCGAACGGCCACATAACTCGAATCGCGGCACGTCGCCCACCGGACGGACAATTCCGTCGTGACCCTCTCGGACTAACGCCGGGAACTAGTCACGGGTGGGCCTTTCGGCCTCACCACGATCGTGCCAATCGGCCCCCGCGTGGGATAGGGTTGTTCGCCAAATTCGACCTACCTAAGTACCCACGCGGAGGGTAGACCGGGCGATCGCACCTCGCCGCAGGTCGACTTCGGACACGGGCCACTTTAAGCGACCCGTTCCGTACTATCGGGATAACCGAGCGGTGTTATCGTCAACCTCGACGGTTCCGATTAATTGTCGGGCGTTTTTTTAGCCCACTACCAACCCTTTACGTGAAGTAAGATGGAGATTAAATTAAAGAAAAGACAAAGCGAAACGGGAAAAACAGTTCAACATAAGGCACATTTATTCCGCGGCAAACGGAAAGCACACATATATAATTACAACAATTATGCACCAAAAGCAAATGTAAAAGAAACACAACAATTATGCACCAAAAGCAAATGTAAAAGAAACACAACAATTATGCATCAAAAGCAAATGTAACAAAAGAAACACAATGCAGATCTACTACCGACTACGCGAGCACACGGCAACACTTACACAGTTTTACTTTACAGACGGCGCCGACAACACATATACTCCAAAGCAAAAGAAAAAGGGCCACCCTCTACGACCAGGGGGCAGACGAGCCTGGGGCCGAAACCGCGTGGAGCCTACCCGTCTGGTGATGAGCCGCAAAATGGTGGCGGCGCCCCGACTCCGCGCTCCTCCGCGGGCCTCGCTGGCACTGCCTGGAATGGGGTGGGAACGGGGCCCCCCTTTTCGCACTATCTCAGCGCGGGGGGGAAACAAGGGGGGGGGTTGTTGATGCTCTGGGGAAAGAGGATAGCTAGCTTGCTTGGGTCCCGCGACGAGCGACTCCACTGAGCCCTCGACCGCGTTCCCGGCTTCTCCTCTCTGCAGCTCCCCGACAGACCGCCTCTCTTCCAGACCCGTCTTGACTGCTGCTGCCACACTTCGCCGCCGCCGCCACGACTCGCCCGAGCCCGAAACAGAAAAACCTCCACTCTCCAACTCGAGCCCGAAACAGAAACTCTCCTCCAACTCGAGCCCGGAACAGAAACCCTTCTCTCCCTCGAGCCCGAAACAGAAACTCTTCTCCAACTCGAGCCCGAAACAGAAACTCTTCTCAACTCGAGCCCGAAACAGAAACTCTTCTCTCCTCGAGCCCGAAACAGAAACTCTTCTCTCCAACTCGAGCCCGAAACAGAAACTCTTCTCTCCAATTCAAGCCCGAAACAGAACCTCTTATCCAACTCGATTCGCCCCACGCTCGGCGCTTTATAGTCAGCAGGAGAAACCATATGCAGATTTTCGGATCAGGATCGGCTCGGGGGCGGAGCCACGCTCACCCATTGGACGGAGGAAAAGTGGGCGTGAATCATTCCTGATCCTCGAATTTGCATATATCGATTCTACTTCGACGCGCCTGGAGGCGGGGCCAAATAGCCCCGCGCTCGCTGATAGGACGGAACAGAAGTGGGCGTGAATCATTCCTGATCCAACTTCCCCGGAAAGGCCGCTTTTTGCACCCGCTGCTCGGCGCGCGCCCTGTACGAGTCCAGGATCGGTGCCCACAAGCGGTGCGGGAATGGCGGCAGAAGGAGGAGAGGTGAAGGTGGTGGAGGGTTTATTGTGGCGATGATGGCCATGGTGACGCTTGGAATGGCGGTGATGTGATGGTTGCGAGAGCGAGTTGTGAAGGTAAAGGTCGTGGCTGTTGGCGTTGTTGTTGTGAAGCGGCGTTGCGGTTGGTGGTTGTTGTGTGATGGCAGTTGAGACGTGGTTGGCTCAAAATAAAGATAGAACAGAAAAACGGCTATCTTAAAGGGTCGCAGCCCGAATGAATGACATTTATTCCCTCTAAACAACGGGTTTGGGCTAACTACACATGTACTTACAGAGATACCTCACCTATGGGACCTGAATGGTGGTTTGCGAATTTCCTCAACCACAACAATATATTAGTGGAAGAAGAGGAGAGGTTGTCACATTTCTTTTGAATAAAAGATTGCTTCGCTTTTAATAACATGTTTGCAATGATTTCTGACAGATATGAAAGCTGAATGTGAGTCAGAGGAAGAAGAGTTTTTTCCATGTCTGATATGTGGCATCCCTTGCACAAATGGCCGCAGAACAGGAATTATTGAATGAAGAATTGGTCGGAGAGATAGATTTGAAAGAGAAGGGTATATAAGCCTCCATTCCTGCAACAATAACCTGAGCTATATGTTCAGCAGAGATAGAGGCATCACCCGCAGAGAGGCAGTCGTCTTTCCAGGGAAAGTCAGAGAAGAATTTTCGTAAACCAGTCCAGTCAGTATTATTAAAATGACAATACTGGCATTTCGTCAGAGCAGTCGGATGAGAAGAAGTGGTGGTAAGTAAAGTGATGTTCACAAGATTGTGGTCAGAAGAAACAATTGGAGGCGAACTTGTGTAGTTGTAATGTAACGGATTGTAAGTTAAGAGTAAATCCAAAGTATTGGTAGTGTGGTCATGAGAATCTGGGATATGGGAAGGGTGGGTGATAATTTGTTCCAAATCATTACGAATGGAAAATGTAAGAGCTTCAACTCCCCAGCATCCGTGTGGGAAGATTTTAGCCACTCCCTGTGGTGTACATTGAGGTCTCCAAGATAGAGAAATTCTGCTTGAGGGTGTTTGGATGTCATGGCCTCATGGCAAGAGTTAGAGTCAAAGAAAGCAATAATTAAGAAACCAACGTCAGTTCAGCTCAACCTGCTCGTCATGTCCTTTCCTCCATTGGTCCAGGAAGTTTTACAAAACGTGATTTGCTCTCATTAGCCAGTGTACGCTCACTGTATCGCTCGGCAGTAATCTGGGTGTGTGCTGAGGGCAGGAAACTCAGTTAATCTAGTCAGCTCCCAGGTAAACGGTGTGAGACGTATCATGCTGTGAGAGTTGGCGAATTGATGTTTGTGGTTTCTGCGGCATGTGGGCCTACA